>NC_046357.1:8782453-9076230 GCF_000738735.6 Corvus cornix cornix | reverse complement strand
GCCAAGACAGCAATGGACTCTCATTCAAATTCCAGATAAATGCCATGGCTAGGCCTACTACCCACTCTGACATCAGATCCAAACCCAGGTCACATTACTTAAGTCTGAGCCAAAAGTTTATGAGATTGGCCCTTATGTAGTGAGGAACACAGGCCAGCAATTACTGCTGTTTAATCCAGAATGGTCTCTTAAGCGTGTAGAACTACTAATGCAAATTAACATTTCTGAAATCCAACCAGCCTGCTCCCCTTTAATTCAAACATCCCTTGAAGGGTGGACAGCCTGGCTGCAGAAGCAAACCCCTCAAAGGCAGAATGCGGAGAGACCTGACTGGCATGCTGGGAACAGGACTGGGAGTCATAAATGGGATTGATTCAGAGATACTGATGAATAAATTGGCCACAACCAGTGACCTGACCAAATTAAAACAGCCCCTACAATCCTCCCTTAGCATTAGGAAACAGCCAGTGGCAAGTCTCAAAAATACTCCCAGACCTAGCAAAATCAGCAACCTGGACCACGAACTGATATTAAACACACTTGGCACAGCTCAGGACAATGTCTCATTAGCCCTTAGCTGCATACAAGCTCAATTATGGATGTAGTCCACAGCTTCCTTAATCATAAGAGAAGGTAATGAAGGTGTTTTCCCTATTGAAATCCGAGAGGCGGTTTGGAACAATGCTACTAAATTAGAAAGAAAGCTCCAATCCTGGTGGACCTTGGTAAATTTCACCTATGACCCAATGACTAACATAGCTACTGCCTTCGTGCTTACGATACGGAATGCCACAGTTTATGTAATTCATCCTATTGTTGCATTGGGACTAAACCATAAAGGACAGTTTTTTACCCCTCCGAACACAGAGTATGGGCTCGGATGGTAGGAGAAAAATGGCAAATGGTGAATTTAGAATCTTGCATTACACGGGAACAACAAGGATTTATCTGTGAAAGTAATACACTTGATGCCAGAGACATATGTCTTGATGCAGAACAAGGCATTTGTCACTTTGAGATCCACCCAGACACTTCACCAAAAACTGTACTTGTATATATTGGCCAAGGCTGTGTAGGCTTAAGAACTGTCTGCCCTTCTATGATGATAGATGACAGTAATATAAATGTAGCTGCCAGGAATCACTCTAATTTTTGTATCTGTAATTTTACCAAGATTGTTGGGTGTGACTTTTCGTATTTAGCACCGGTCGTGTCTCATCAATTAATAAGGTCTAACTACACCATATACCATAAATTGCTACCCACACCTAGTGGGATGGACCTAACATTAGTAAAGCAATTAGTGAAACATCAGGACCTAATGGAGATTTTAAAAGAAATCCAAAGAAACGGGAAAAAGACTTTAATCACCATCCATCATGACACACAAGAAATCAGCAGAATCTTGCAAAGGGTAAAACAAGACGCAAGCCATAACTGGTGGGACTCGCTTTTCGGGTGGTCACCTACCGCAATAGGCATCCTAAATACGTTCTGTAACCCCATAATTGTTTTATTAACCTTGGTTAGTGTCTGCCTCGTGCTGCCTATCACGTTACTTATTTGGAACTATAGAGTACTCAAAAGGTTATCAGTTCTAACTACTTCGTCAAACGCACACGGAAAAACATTAAGGGATGCCTACCAAAAAATTCATTAGAAAAAGAATTTAAGTATTAGTAAAAGAAGTTACTAACTCTTTAGAAAAGGGGGGACTGAATCAGGGGGATGGGAAGCAGGAGAATTAGTTTGTCAGGAGCAATGCATCCAGCTTGGTCAGCATACCAGGGCAGGAAGAAAAGATAAGAGACCACTGATAAGGCAGGGGAGTCTCAGACAGACATCCTGCTCATCCCAAAACTAGCTCAAACCAGTCTCGAAGCTTAAACCAGGCCAGGGGTACAAAAGAGCATGCGTAGGGAAGAAAGGTGAAAAGTTCAGGATGAGGAAGACTCCTGACTTCATCAAAAAGACCCTCGGAAGACCCCTACCAAAGCCACCAAACCACACTGCGCAAGCGCAACGCGGATGTAAATGACTTTTGGGTTCATTATAATACGAAGCGAGGCTGGGCGGGGCTAGGTGATGAATATGTATAGGCGTGTTGCGAAACTTAATGAATATGGAACTTGTAACCCTGTAAATACCGAGCTGAATGCAGCTGTCGGCACGCATGGCTTTGGAGGAGCGATCCCCCGTGCGTCCCAGCTGGAAATAAACATACCTACTTTACTACTTCTTTAGTAGTGGAGTTCTGTCCGCTCTTCACTATTAACAAGCAGTATGCCTGAGTTGTCTTCCATTCAGTTCCTTATACAGAGCCATATCTTGCACAACTAATATCTGTCTTTGATATAATATTCATTAAGTTGAATATACTGCTTTTGAAAAGTTTCTTGGAATCTTTCTTCAAGATATAACCTAGAAAGCTGATGGTTGCGAGCTGCTTGCAAAAAAAAAAAAGAAGGCCTGTTCCAATTGTTTCTAAATTATAGGTAGATCTTCAAGTTATTATCAATGAATTTCACCTACTAAACCAGCAATGAGGAAGAAAAAATGAAACTGAAGACTTTGAAAACAATTCTTTAAATTTGCACTGCTTTTTACAACTTTCCTGAATAGTTTTTAAAAAATTTTAAATGTGGAAAAGTGCTTGTATTTTAATAAGTACTTTTGGAAGAGCAGTATGAAGGTATAAGTCCTTTCAAGGTTGATCTAAACGTTCAGTTTTACCTCTAAATAAAAAGAAGTCCAGAGGAATCCAGAGATTGTACAATCACTTATCTGGAGCTGTATCTCACTTGCTGTCTTTGAGGTACCTCCAGGTGTTCTGATTGTTCAGAAATACTTTTTATTACTTCTAGATAGTTGTGCTGGCAATAGGCACATTTCAATTACTAGCATGTGTAATGAGAAGAACACACAGCACTATTCCCTGTTGATTGCATTGCCTCAGAGATGCTGTCTAGATGGTGACATTGAACACACAGCTCCGGAAGGATTGTCCCAGTTTTTGCTGTCAGACTTTCATTCCTCAGTTCACATGGGCAGCTTTCTTGCAGCTAAAGAAATTTCTGCTGCAGAGGAGGGGAATAAGCTATCACAGCTGACAGAGGCAAACAGTACAACATGAACAGCTGAACAAATGTAGCATCCTGAATTGCCGTAAATACTTGGAGACAAGAGCTGCTACAGAAGACGAGACACTGGCTGTTTAAGTTTGAAAGCAGATGCCCGTACTCTGACTTCTTCTACTTGGAATGTAGATTAATTAGTGATTATAAAGAAGTTCCGCCTCTAAGATGATTTTTCCCCTTTCCAGTTGTGATACCAATACATGAGGAAATGGTAACTGCCATAATGGAGACGTTCCTGTTACAGGCTTAGTGTCCTTTTATTAAAGAGAAATATGAATAAAATAACAAATCATTGGCAAAAAAAATGGAAAATAAGAAGTGGTTTTTCTCCCTAGGTCACTGATGGGTGTAAAATACACATGACCTTAGACACACTTCCTTAAATTGAACAGTTGAATTGCTGATGGGAAGTGGACTATGGCAGGTGGTGAGAGATGGCTGTATGGCTGGTAGATGTAGTGGAGAGGGGGCATGGGTAGTCTTTGTGGTGCTCTGTAAATGAATTATCAGATGTTTGTTCTATGCCTATGGCAGCCTTACAAGCTGTAAGGGACCTTATGTGTCTCTGTCAAGTCCATGTCTTCTGAAAAAGACTGACTAGAAAAAACCCAACTTTTATTGACTGGTTATTCACTTCCTAGGACTGTCGCAGTGGAAGCATCAGGAGCATGAAGCATAAGGAGGCTTTAACCACTTTAACTAAGCCATCTCAGAGGACTTTGAACTTTAATGCTGGCAGTAATTATTGATGTTCTTGAAACTAAAGTATTGCTGAACTAGCAGTGGCAACTGTAGAGAATTAAGGGATTGCAATCATCCCCTCTAAGTGGTAGCAGGAGAAGATACAAAGAATTTGTTATTTTAAAATAAAAGTAAGGGAAAAAAATGCATACAAGCTTTAACTTTTTTGAAAGTATATGCATAGAAAGTATCCTCAGCACTGAAGGCAGGTCAGCATACCTAACACTTCAGTTAACAAAGGCACTTTCAATATTTATTTCCTATGGCCTTTTAATATATTTATTCTTTTATTAAAGAATTAATTTTTTTAATGACTGTATTCTTCCATGTGCCTTTCAGTTTAGTTACAATTGCTGCTAAAGACTAATTTGCATAGAAGTTGGATAAACACAAACACAGATGGAATTGCCATGCAACCATTCATCTTTGTACCTACGCATTCACAGAGACAGGAGAAGGTGTTTGACACATAGAACAGTGGAGATTTTTGTACATTTCTAAGTGTTGTTGTTCACTTGTGTGACTGATGGAAGAACTGGACTCAAAAGGTTAACCAGAAAAAAAACCCACAGTATATGGTCAGTCTTTCTAAGGCATTTAATTTTAGAAAACTCAGAGGACATAATTTTCTTTTTTTTTTATGTGATTGTAGGGAAAGGGAGAGGGCAGGTCTTCAACACCAAACAATCTCCATTTGAAAATAAGATGATACAAGAGAAATAAAATAAGAAAGAATCCATATTTACCTTCAAAACTTACCTGAAAAATTCTGGATCTTACTTAGGAACTAAAAATCAGATAAATTTAGGCATCAGTGGAAACAAGATGTTATAAAAAGGATGAAAAATTGTAAATGTCTTCAGAGAAATAGGGGTGGCAGTTCAGGCAAGATGCAATCTTTCAAAGTGGTTGTAACAACAAGATACTACTTTATATAAAAGGACCATAAATTGAATGCAAAGAATATCCTCAAATACTTTCCAAGCTTTCAATGTCATGTGGACCAATCACAGATAGCCAGAGGAAACGGGTATCTGGCACTTTATTAATGGAGTTCTTCTATCTCACTTGTTTGTAATGGCATTCAAAAGCACAACAGCCTTCTCTGACAGTAATGCTCAACCGGTGGTAGATGATGTTGATATTAGATGTGAGAAAGTTATCTCAGTTCCTTTTGTAAGAAAGATTGGAATTTCAGAATGTAATATGTGGCAAGCTGGAAAGTCAAATCTGATAAGTAGAAGACTGTAACACAGCTGGATAGCAATACAGTGGTAGCAATAGAAAAGAGATCAGGAAAGTTCTGTATCTAAAACTTGCTTTTCTGAAATGCCTGAATAACGTTTTTTATATACTAGATGGCAAGTTGCAAAGGGCATGAATGATTTGTGATGACCTGTAATGTCCTAAATGAGAAGATTTTGTCTCACCTTTTTTCTTGTCTTTGAGAAATACATCCTCTCTGAGCAGAGACTATAGTAGATTCTTCTGCTGTTCCTATTTTGTGTCCATAAAAGAAAGAGGCTTTTACTCTAGTGTAATTACAAAATTATGAATGTTAGAATATTTCTAATCAAATGATAATCCAACCACTTTTGCCATCTCGCAGGTGATCTTTTAGTAAATTCTTTGAATGTCACTTGTGTGAGGAATGACTTACCAGTTAACATTTTAGAAGTTAGTGTTTTCATAGATTTTATTCTTGAATTCTGTATTTCCAGCCTGGATAGAGTTGTAATCTATTTTCATGCATATTGTCTATTCACTAACCATTCTTTTGGTTCCCTACTGCTAATACTTCTGTTTTGGAGCACTTTCTATTTAACATGAATATGACCGTCCCCAAAGTGCTATTCCTATCTAAAAAATTCTCCATCTAAAAATTATTAGATGTTTGAGATTAATCCCTTCCATGCATTGAAACACTGAAGTGAAAACCATGAGTTAATTTGTATTTTATGTTCAGAATTTTATTTTTCTAAGTGTGATAAGCTAATAGAATTTTTTAAATCCATGTATCACGGAGATACTTATCCATGCTTGCATGAGAGAGTGTCTTCCTAGTGTATCATGCAGTTTGCAAGAACTATGGCTTCTGAAAATCACAATAAGCAGTTTATAATGCTTTAAAATATGCTATTCCATGATTTATAATCTTTGTATGTTGTGCATTGTGAGATGTGGTTAGTGTAGACATGAGTTATGAAACATATACATATATGTTTCAAAAATATCCTATGATCAAAGTACACATGAGATAGTATCTTAACACTATATATATTTACTACTAGGAATTTGTCAGTGAGGATCTGTTAGGGAATGATGGACTTATGTTCTCTGGAGTTTTTGTCTCTGTTTTGAAGACTGTGGTACACATCCTACTAAGAAAAACCACAGGACGATGGGAGGCATCAGGCTCTCCCTAATTTTGAAATTCATGATTGACAAAGCCAGTTGTTTTGTAGTCGTGCATATTCTTTACTAGTATTTCCAGTCCAACACATTTTCCTTTCTTTGTCTCTCAGTTATGTTCATCTGTAGCTCTAAAAGGGCTAGTCCATCATCAAATCTCTTCAGCTAACAGAGGAGAGGGAACTCTCACATAGACTTGGAATCATAGACGCATTTAGGCTGGAAAAGACCTTTAAGATCATCAGCTCCTACTGTGAACCTTGCATTGGCAAGTCCCACTAGGCCATGTTCCCAAGTTCTACATCTACCCGTCTGTTAAATACCTCCAGATATGGTGACTCCGCCACTTCCCTAAGCAGCCTGTTTCAGTGCATGATAGCACTTTCTGTGTAGAAATGTTTCCTAATGTCCAACCTAAGCCTCTGCATGGCACAACTTTAGGCTGTGTCTTCTCGTCCTGGCACTGGTTGCCTGGGAGAAGAGGCCAACCCCCACCTGGCTACAGCCTCCTGCCAGGCAATTGTAGAGAGTGATAAGGTCACCCCTGAGCCTCCTTTTCTCCAGGCTAAACACCCCCAGCTCCCTCAGCTGCTCCTCACAGGACTTGTGCTCCAGACCCTTCCCCAGCTCTGTTGCCCTTCTCTGGACTCACTCCAGCACCTCAATGTCCTTCTTGCAGTGAGGGGCCCAGAACTGGACACAGCACTCGAGGTGTGGCCTCACCAGTGCCCAGCACAGGGGGACAATCCCTGCCCTGGTCCTGCTGGCCACACTATTGCTGATCCAGGCCAGGATGCCCTTGGCCTTCTTGGCCACCTGGGCACACCCTGGCTCATGTCCAGCTGCTGTCACCAGCACCCCCAGGTCCTTTCCGGCCCCTCTGTCCCAGCCTGTGCCGCTTCCTGGAGTTGTTGTGACCCAAGGGCAGGGCCCAGCACTTGGTCTTGTTGAACCTCACACCATTGGCCTCAGCCCATGGATCCAGCCTGTCCAGATCCCTCTGCAGAGTCTTCCTGCTCTCCAGCAGATCAGCATTCACACCCAACCTGGTGTCATCTTTAGAACTGGCGCTAGACAGAGAGAACAGACATTTTGCTAATGGATTTAATAAATATTTCCTGTCAACAGAACTAGTGGGTTCTTACTCTGGATTCTTTAAAAAAAAGATTTTTTTATGTGTATTTGGAAGAAAGACCAGGGCTTCTTTCTTGCCAAAGAGCACTTCAGCAAGTGTGAATTTTTTTCCTTAAAATCTTGGATATTCTGGGAATTATAAAGCAAAAATTATCACAACTGGATATAAGAGAAATAAGCTTTGTTTTGTCTAACCCTTTAAAGAAATATCTATGCTGTTTTGTCCATCTGTTAAAATTCAGCCTAAGGCAGATTCCTGGCACAGGCAAAGTATAAAATTTGAAATCTGTGGGTTTGTGCAGCTGGCAAAATTTCTTCCCCCTTTTTTCAGCAATTCAAATGGATTTCACTCTGAGACTATCGTATTAAAAGAAAGAGGTGTTAGTCCCACTATTTACAACATGATTATGTTGTCACTATTGTTGTCTGATAAAAGACCAGCAGCATGTTTTCTGGTGAGAGAAAAGGTAAGAAAGAACATGAAAACAGTGCTGAGCTGGACCTTCACTTTTATTTGCTCGGCCACCTGCCGCTTCAGATCTATATAAGGAATATGCCTGCCCTGCAGCCAGCAGAGAAGTACAGAGATAGTCAAGCTATCCACACAGTTGGGCTTGTTTATACCAAGCAATCTGGTAGAAGCAGCATGGAGCCCTACGTGAGTCAAGGTATTCGGGTGAGAAATGAGAGTTGATTAGCTGATGCGCTGATGCTTTTAGACCTCTTCCAACGCTTCTGCTATCTCTTTTAAAAGTGGTTTGTGCATTCCTGTACTGAAGGAAGATGCTATTATACCTGACAAATTAAATTTATAATTTACTAAATTTTCCAGATGTGTTTAGTTAAAATATTTTACATTTCTTGCTTTACGTGTTCAAGTATTCAAGGACTAAAATCTTTACAGTATTTGTGTTTCATATGCCATAAATATGTGAGCTGCTCAAGCAGAAAAGATAATATTTATTTATAGTGATCATGATTTTTTTCATGTTTCTCAGTTTCTAAATCACTGAAGAGTTTACCCTTATACTAATCAACTCTACTTTGTGGAGATATTTTCATTAACAGAGAGACAGATTGTCTTTTCCTCAGCACTGCGGCCCACTCCAAGCAGATGACTAAAGAACCATGGAGAGCATATGCTCAGCTATGACAGTGAATGCTACACAAGCATTTTTTCTACTGTTGTGAAATGTGGCTGTTAACATCTCTCCATTTTTCTCAGTACACTCAAAGACTTATTCAGTTGCTAATGCTGTTTGAGTCATGGAATATCTTTGCCTACCACATGGAAACAGGAGGAAAAACATGGAACATATGCTTTTATAAGAAGGCTCTAAGAGAATATACAAATAGCAGTGGTGAATTCTAGCAATACCCATAAGACTATGGAAAACATCTTTCACAGGGGAAAAAAAAGGCATTATAGTTTTCTTCTGACTTTTAGAGTTCAAATTATATATACACAGTTTGAAATTTAGTTTATGGAAACTCAAATATAAATATAACATATTAGAAATTCTACTGTTAATTACTGAAGGATTTCATATAATTCTGTCTTTAAAATAATCTGTCTTTAAAGATGTAGGTTCATCCACTTTGCATATAGACTTGGATATTTGTGCTTAAAGGGAGTCATGTATGCTGCTTTTACTTTGAAATGTGATGGTAGTTTAGGACTACATATATAGAAATGCTGAGTGAACAGCTAGTATCTCAGAAAACAGTAGAAATTCATCATTTTCAGTTGTGAATATGGATAAACAGACAGTTGCTAATCCCTAAGGATGCATATTATTAATATAGAAGTCATGCAGACTATGTAGTGTAAGCACTGAGAGGTGACATTGTTCTGCATTACTCACAGGATCCAGTCTGGAAACAGGGCAAAGACATGGTTGACTGTAGAAGTTAGGGCAGGTCTGGATGTCATCTAAGGACAGAAAATAACCTGGCAAAGTTTTTAACCATCTTTAAGAATTCTGCTTTGATAAAATTCATTTATTTCCACTGTTTAAGTGAGATCCCACTAGTTCAGTTCCATAGGATAGACTAGATATAAAGTCTATATAGGTCTGATAACCTTTCCTAAGAAAATCTCTGTAGTTCCCTGACCGTCTAACAGAACAAAGACATCAGAAGCAAATCACCTTTATGGGGTGCAATGGGCATCAAGGCAGCTGCTTGAGCACTGACCTGTTTGGTAGTGCTTTTTGTACTGTAAATGTTCTTCAGCTTTTATCATATGATGTCTTGATCCATGGTCATTGAGACAAAAAGTGATTTTTTTTGGTGAAACTCTGAAAGAAAGGGCAGTCATGCAGGTCAGCTCACTTTCAATCATAAATCAAACAAAGCATTCTGTGACAAAAATAAAAAAATCTCATACTGCTCAAGATTATTTACCCTGCTTATACAAGATAATCAATTCCAACCTCAGAGGGAGGTCACTGCCTGTGGTCATACTTTTAAAGATATTATACTGGCGTCTAGCAGGAGCATGTAACACTGCAGAGCTTGCAGGATTATTTCTGTAACATTTAGAATAAGTAATAGAGCCCATTTTAACCATGTTATTTTAAAACAAATTTTTGCAACCTAATAAATGATTAAAGCCTAATCTATCTGCACTGGTAGGCACTTTCCTGAAACTCTTAGGTGACTATCACATACTTAATTTTGCCTACCTACAGTAATTTACTGTGTGAGTCAGCAAAATAATTAAGCTTACATAGTTGTGTAAATTTCACTGAGATCATGCACATTCTCAGGATTTGATATACACCTCATTAACTTGGGGAACTGAGATCCAAATATTTGTCTTACAGGGTTGCATCCATCCAGATTTATCTTGGATTTGATTTAGTCTTCTACGTAAAGACACTTTGGCATAGCTTTCCCCACAGGATCAGTCTTAGAAAGATTGTATGAAAAAGTTGCAATTTAAGAATTTCTATTCAACAAAAGAAAGAAAATCAAACCAAAGCATCTTTCAGGAACTCCTTCAGAAAACTACAATCACATCAGGATATGGTGAAATCTAAGCAGGATATTCAATGTCAGTGAGTTCTATTCCAGAAGATTCATCTAGTCATTCCTGTTCCCCAAATTGGTTTTTTCTTAAGCCTCAGAGGTGCGATGATGGGCGGAAAAATATTCCACTTTCCACAGAACTACTTTCCAGTTCAAAAGAGCCAGTTTTCTGAGTTTAGTCTCAGTGTTATTTCAAATAAATACACAGTGCTTTGCCTGTTCATCATAGTAACCCGTCTCTGCATATCTGACGCCTATTGTGTCGACCTCTCTTCGCTCTTCTACTTTCTAAAATTCCTTCAAAAAATTCCTTCCAAAATTTCATTCAGTGTGCTAAATTGTAGTTTTAATATAAATTAATATTCCAGCCACTTTTAAGAGCATTGATAGAAATACTTGAAAATGAGAATTGTACATTCCTTTGCAGAACGGGGCTACCTATGCAGTTTACATATCTTGTCTCATGTAACCTTATCAAAGGCAACTAATAATCTGCCAAAGCTGTTGATAGCAATCAATTGATGGATTCAGTGCTGAGATTTTAAATTTTCACTTTTGTCAGCTAACATGGCACACCTCATTGGCTAATCTGAAAGCTGCATGTGATTATGTACTAAACAGTACAATTTTAAGGTTATGCTAAATGTATCAACAATGTATCAATGTATTAATGTAGAGAGTTTCTCTTTTACTGCTTGCAATATTAAACATGCAATAGTTCTTCTAAAATGTCAGTATATGTTAGGAATTATTGTAGTGAAATCAATAGAATTAACAGTGTAGCAGCAGAATCTAATTCTGACATAAGTGTTCAATTTTTTTCTCTGAGGCATGTGTCTTATTTAAATTTTAAAAAGTAGAGAGTCAAAGTCAAATGGCTAGTAAATTCTACATGCTAAATTCTATAAATAAACTATGAGGATGAAAATATTTGAGCTAGTAGTCCTCCATGCAAATTCAATTCAATCTAGTCATAATAACACTCTCAAAAACTATGTAGAGAAATACTGAAGTCTTTAAGTTTCAGTCTTTATTAATAAGATTGAAAGGGGGTTTTCTGTTTCTTGGTTTTACAGGAAATAATTTAAGTGTCACTGAATTTTTTGAGTTATGGATAATAATGACATCTCTGTGATTCAGTTGTAGTAGCATTAACAGGTCTTCGTTTTAAGAATGCCACATAGAAGTCACCTGTTATGAAAAGAAGCCCTACAACTTTTACTCCTACTTGAGTAAAACTATCCCAAAATATGAGGAAAATCCTCTAAAATCTTTCTTCTGTCTTATCTAGTAAATCTCAAATCACAGTTCAGTGAGTGCTTTGTCCTCACATCAGTGATAGCAGAATATGAATGATTATTATAGGAGCTGCAAAGGGCTCGTTTGATAGAGTTCATAGCCTTATATATGTTCCCAGCTGTTTGTATGTTCTTCAGTGTAATGAAACTGGATGTAGCTGAGGGCACTGGCTTGAGAATGAACTCCTAAAGGGACTGACCAGGGCTGTGTGGCTGAGGTCTCTCATAGCCTGAATAAATCATTTAGCTCTTCCCAGGCCTCTCTGGCAAAGTATTTCCTGGAGGATAAATGGAAGTTGATGTGCCAGTCGGCACCGAGTTTCTGAAATGAATAAAATACTACCTGGTGTTCTTTAACATCTTCTAGTCTGTTTTATCAACTGCCAGCAAACGTTTCAAATTAGCATGTCACATTCTATAGACAGCTGAGAGACAAATTCTCTCAAACACAGTGTA
The DNA here is from genome assembly GCF_000738735.6 of Corvus cornix cornix. NCBI lineage: Eukaryota > Metazoa > Chordata > Aves > Passeriformes > Corvidae > Corvus > Corvus cornix. The sequence goes on along the minus strand of NC_046357.1, from coordinate 9,064,019 downwards.
TTAGGCTAAATAATGTAACATATTGTTTGAAGAATCAGTAGATCAAAGTAAGTGGGTTTGGTGTCTCACAGATCCAAACAAAAAGTACATTATAAATCAAATAAAGCACTAAAATTCTGTGAGAAAAGTCCACCACATAACAGTAATTACTCATTTACTTGCTTTGTCCTCCCTTGCCAGTATTTCCTATTTGGAGATTACACCAACAAGAAATAATGCTGATGGTTGTTTTCAAAGGGTTTTTGTCATAACTACTTTCTAAATCTAAGCAAATTTTAAAATTCACAGGAAGAGAACTGCAGCACCTTTCTAAAATCTAAATATAAAAAAAGATAATTTATAGACATACTATTTTTCAGTGAAGTGTGCATTCTTCTTATGCTGAGAGGTTTTCAAGATTGATTGCATAATTACCAAAAATATTTTTGAAACATAAGAAAATTGCAGTGTCGTCTCCATTCCACCAGAAATGCCTCTTGAGAAGGAGTTGAATTTGCCATCACAGATGTTCACCAACAGAAGCAAGATTCACTTTTTCCCAAATTAAAGTCACTTTCTTTATCATTGCCTAATTAACTTTTTTTCCTCAGAACTACCTCGCTGAGGGTGCCTCCACCCTGTGATGAGATCTTCGATGAGGAAGTGATTTCTGTGCAGATCATGGACTACGGTCAAGAAAGCTTTTTGGATTTCCTAGGTATGAAATTAATTGAGTTGTAAAAATCCACAGGCAAGCGAGTAATAAAACAATTGAGAATATGGAGATTAAATTAATTAAAAGAAAGACTTGAGCTTCTACTCTTCAGTTTCTTCCCTTCAATGGAAGATTAGCCAGATGTTCTTGGAAGTATAATGCTAGAAGGTCGCTGAATGAAATAAGGGCCTAGTTCTGTGAATAATAATGGGACACAGATATCTTTTTCTCTCTTAGGAATGACAGCTCAAATCAGGGACTTCCAGCTTCCTCCCTTCCAGCTTAATAAATCTTAAATAACTTTTTTGGAGAATAGGAGCTGCTATCCTCCTTTGCAGGCAATGAGTAGATGTAATAGGGTTAAACACCTCATCAGGCTGAGAAAATAATTTGACTCAGATCTCATTTTATTATAATAAGTCACCCTATTTGCTGACGAGTTGTACCTAGAAACAAAATTGGTTGATGAAAGATGAAAAGTGATTGTTTTCCAAGAATGAATACACTCTGTTAAGCTCTTGATTTGAGTAGAATCAAGAAGAACTTTTAAAATCTATTCGACAAATCTGGATTTTTAAAATCTGGCTGGCCTCTGCAGCCAATCAGGCACGGAGAGGGCATTGCCAGGAGCAGCACGGGAGATGTAAATGGCTCCAGGGAGTGCAGGGAACAGGAGCAGGCAAATAGGATTTGGTGTGTCAGAAGAATGTGACATGACATTTGCATGGCAGTTCACACAGGCAGGGGGAGCAGGAAAGGCACAGCCACCCTCCCAGCTCTTGAGTTGGGTGTTTGGTTTTTTCCTAACTTGCCCAACTTGACTAGACCCAGCAATGGGTCTAGTCTTGCACAAAGTCGAAAGTCGTTCTAGCAGGAGCATGGTGACCCAAACAAAGCTCCCCGAGAAGGATGCAGCTATCTAGTCTCTGGCTGTAGGGATTGCCTGAGCCTGGTGTTAGTAGCAGAGGACAGAGGAAAAGACACCTGTGGGCCGTGTGAGCAGGTTGATGATCTGCTCTGTCTGGTAGCAGAGCCTAAAGAGGAGGTGGGCAGGCTGAGGAGTATCAGGGAGTGCAAAAGCAGACTGCTGGAGTCACACTCTTCCATCCCTGAGAGAAACTCATTGGATGGAAGCTCAGCAGGACTTGGAAGAACCACCACCTCTCTTGCCATCAGTCAGAAGGACGAGACCTAAAAGATGGCAGAGAATGGAAATGGGTCCTTGCTCAGGGGGTAGAAGAATCCCTCCCAGCCTCCCTCTCCTTCCCAGGTGCCCTTACAGAACAGGTGTGAAGCCCTGTGTCCTGAGGGTCAGGCAGATGACAGTGAAAGAGAAGGTATATCTGTAGAGTCTACCTGATCAACACAGTCAACCAGACAGATCACATTTTCAAGTATTAAGATAGAAAGGAGGGTAGTTATAGTGGGTGACTTGCTTCTGAGGTGAAAAAAGGGCCCTATATACCAACCAGACCCATCCCACAGGGATGTCTGCTGCCTCCCTGGGGCCTGGGTTAGGAATTTTACCAGGAGATTCCCTGGACAAATTGGGCCCACTGATTACTGTTCAATGCTCGTTGTCCAGGTCAGCAGTGATGAGGTTGGTAAGAGAAGCACCAGGGTAATCAAAAAGAGACTTCAAGGCACTGGGTCACCTGTATGAAGGGACAGGAGCACAGATGGTATTCTCCTCGATTCCTTCAATAGCAGGGAGGAACCTCAAAGGGAACAGGAAAACCACATGATCAATAAGTGGCTTGAAGGCTGGTGCCACGAGTTAAATTTTGGGTGTTTTGATCATGGGGCAGTTTATATGGCACCAGGCCTGCTGGAGACAAGATGGGGTTCACTTATCTAACAAGGGCAAAAGGATTCTAGCCCATGAGTTGGCTGGGCTGCTTGAGAGAGCTTTAAATTAGGTTTGAAGGAGGCAGGAGATGAGACCAGGCTCAGGTGTGGCATGCCAGAGTCAGGGGTGAAATCGTCAGCCTAGTTGAAGTGCATGTACACTAATGCACAATGTATGGGAAACAAACAGGGGGAGCTGGAAGCCATTGTGCAGAAGGAGAATTATGACAGTCACCATCAGGGAAACATGGTGGGATGACTGGCGTGACTGGAGCGCTGCAATGGACAGCTACTTGCTCTTCAGAAGGGACAGGCAAAGAAAGAGACATGGTGGAGGTTCCATGTATTAGGGAGGCTTTTGACCATATAGAGCTTGAGGATAGTGATGATGTGGTTGAGTGCTTATGGGTGAAGACCAGGGAGAAGGCTAGTGTGGCAGATATCTGGGTCAGAGGCCTGTTCAGGACACTGACTCAGAAAGTACCTTGGGAAGCAGGCTTTAAAGACAAAAGGGCCCATGAAGGCTGGACGTATTTTAAGAAAGAAATCTTGATGGTGCAAGAGCAGGCTGTCCCTGTGTCCTGAAAGATGAGCCACTGGGGAAGACCAGCATGGCTGAGCAGGGAACCTTCACAGGAGCACAGGTAAAATAAGAGGGTGTATCACCTTTGGAAAAAGAAGCAGGCAGTACATGAAGTGTTTCAGGATGTCATTAGGCCATGCAGAAAGAAAACTAGAAATGCAGAAAGAAAGATCAGAACTTAATCTGCCCACTTCTGTGAAAGATAATAAGTGTTTTTATAAATACATTAATAACAAAAAGAGGGGCAAGGAAAATCTCCATACTTTAATAGATATGGGGGTAAATATAGTCACCAAAGATGAAGAACAGGCTGAGGTGCTTAAATCCTTCTTTTCATCAGTCTTCAGCAGTAAGACTGGTAATCCTTCGGGCAGTTGGCCTCCTGAGCTGGTAGACAGGGACGGGGAGCAGAATGGACCTCCTGTAATCCAGAAGGAAGTAGTCAGTTACCTTCTGAACTCCTTAGATGCTCACAAGCCTATGGGACCAGATGGGATTTATCCTAGGGTAATGAGGGAGCTGGCACAATAACTTGCCAACCCACTCTCTATAATTTGTCATCGTTCCTGGCTAACCTAGGAGGTCCCAATTGACTGGAGGTTGGCAATGTGACATCCATCCACAAAAAGGGCCAGAAGTAGGATCCAGGGAACAGCTTGACCTCGGTGCTGAGGAAGGTTATGGAACAGATCACCTTTATTACAATCACACAGCATATGCAGGGCAACTGGGGCATCAGGTGACATTCCCTGGATGCAGGGAAGGCTGTGGATGTTGTCTACCTGCACTTCAGCAGGTAGCATTTGACTCTATCTCCCACAGCATTCTCCTGGAAAAGCTGGTAGCCCATGTGTAACCCAGATGTACTCTTCCCTGGGTTAAAAACTGGCTGGATGGCCAGGCCCGAAGAGTGGTGGTGAACAGGGCTGCACCCAGTTGGTGGCTGTTCACAAGTGGTGTCCCTCAGGGAGCAGTGTGGCATCCAGTCTGCGTAGTATCTTTATTGATGATAGTCCTGTTTAATATCTTTATTGATGATGTGGATGTGGGTATTGAGTTTACTATTAGCAAATCCATGAATGACCTCCAAGTTGGGCAGCAGTGTTGATCTCCTGTAGGGCAGGAAGGCTCTGCAGAGGGGTGTGGACAGGCTGGATCCATGGGCTGAGGCCAGTGATGGGAGGTTCAACAAGACCAAGTGCTGGGCCCTGCCCTTGGGTCACAACAACTCCAGGAAGCGGCACAGGCTGGGACAGAGGGGCCGGAAAGGACCTGGGGGTGCTGGTGACAGCAGCTGGACATGAGCCAGGGTGTGCCAGGTGGCCAAGAAGGCCAAGGGCATCCTGGCCTGGATCAGCAATAGTGTGGCCAGCAGGACCAGGGCAGGGATTGTCCTCCTGTACTGGGCACTGGTGAGGCCACACCTCGAGTGCTGTGTCCAGTTCTGGGCCCCTCACTGCAAGAAAGACACTGAAGTGCTGGAGTGAGTCCAGAGAACTGTGGTCTTTATTACTGAATATCATCATACACCTCAAAATCATTATTTTGTTGTAAATCAAAATTACAGACAATATAAATATAGTTTCATCACAATGATATCACTTACTCTATTGACAGTGTAAGTGGTAATTCAGAGTGCAATGTGAAGCACACTAAAGGCTTAGTGGAGTGAGGACAACAGAACTTCAAGGTATTTTTTTTAAGTAAAATCCACTTTGGTTTAAGCTCAGTTTGAAATCATAGAATATGTAAAAAAATTGAGCAGGGAGAAATGTCCTTCTAAAATTTTGCTGTGAGCTTTCATTTTATCCCAGCCTTGTTTTGTTTAGGAAGCAATACATATTGTAAACTAGTTAGGGATAGTAACATATACCATGGAATTAACTTTAGATTTATTTAATAAATACATTGAGTATGGAAACTGATAACAGATTTTCTTAGGGGAAAGGAGTATTTATAAAGACAGACTTTATGTTGCTGTTTCAAGTTGTTAAAAATTAGCATGTTGAAGGACAATTGCACATTCTTATTTGTAACTCCCCCTTACTCTCATACATTAATGTGTAATTCAAGTTTTGGGCATTACCAGCTCAGGTATAACCCTAAAATGCTGTCTGGTCGTAGCACCTTTTGTTCATCTTGCCATGCTTACCAAACAGAGTAAATTAAGTCAATGGAGCTGCTCACAGGATTTTATACAAGGGACAACAAAATCCAGCTACATTTTTGATATGACACATTTTTTCCATTCTTATCCATAATTCAGTTGTGCAAGTGGGCTTTTTTACATTTTAATAAACAACATGAAAGAAAGAGCTATTCTCGTGACATTTGCAGAACAACAAAGAAGAGTTGAAATGTGTACAGTAGCCCTTTCTTGTGGTATGTTTAGGCTGATTTCTCTGATTAAGGTATTTAGTCACCCAGTAAACACAATTATTTAATGTTACAGTAGCCTTGTTTTTTTTATTGTCGAGGAAACCAAAATATGAAGAAAAAATATTTTATCAGGATAACATTTGAATTGGGGATTATTTTTTAATTGTTTGTGTACATTTCACTAAGGAAAATGTCAAGGTCTGTATTGTCCAGGAATTCTTCCCCATCTGAAAAGTGACGTTCATACAAAACAAGAGCAAGAAAAGAGAGCAGCTACTATCCTGCAGAAATTAACCTATGTTGAATCCAAACCACTGGATCATTTTGCAAAAAAATTGTTGTAAATAAATTTCAAAAGCAACTGTTTACTAACATTTTCAGAGAAGCCGTTCAAAGTTTTCTTGTAGGAATATTGACGACCACATTTAAGATTTTTTTTTGAGGTTCTTTTTTTAATTGTGCTGCATCTGATGTACCATTTTTAACAAAACTAAGTAAACGTAAAGAGAACAGAAACATTTTTAAGCAGCATGGATCAATAAGGATGTGTTGGTACACTAGGTGATGTACTGAGCACAGTTCTAGAGACTGCTAAATAATGAATGCATAGTACATCTGCTACCTCCCAGTGGTTAGGAATGGGAAGTGTCTCACTTATGAGCACTGGCATGAAGGTATGCTTCAAAATCAAGGGCTAACAAATTTTTTCAACTTGATAATATTTATAAAAACACTACTTTTGTGTTTACTGTAATTGATAGGACTTCATATGGGGGTGGGAATTCTTTTTTACTGCAAGATATATCAGTAAAAATTTAATACTTCTGTCTGTTTATATGCAAATAGCTAAAAGCATTCTGTCTATTAATGGAATTTGCCTTCAAATTTATGAATCATATTTTATACTCTGGCTCCAATCCTCACCTGCCCTTCAATCTCTCCTGAAAACTGGAGTTCAATGCATGAATGACTCCAGGGTCATGAAAGCAATTAGAAGTATAGAAACTGGTGGCTGTTTTAATTGCTGAAAGCTATTTGATCACCCACCTCTATTTTTTTCTTCTCATAAATGACTGGGAGGTGGTATTCACTAACCAAGGAATCACAGTAAAAGCTGAGTTGGAAGGGACGCACAAGGATCATCAAATCCAACTCCTGGTCCTTCAAAGAACCATCCCCAAGAGTAACACCATGTGTCTGAGTGTTGTCCAAATGCTTCTTGAACTCTGTCAGGCTTGGTGCTGTGACCACTTCCCTCAGGAGCCTGTTCCAATGCCCACTTGAATCCTTTGGGTGAAGAACCTTTTCCGAATATCCAATCTAAACGTCCCCTGACACAATTCAGGCCATTCCCTCAGGTCCTGTCACCAGTCACCACAGAGATCAGTGTCTGCCCCTCCTCTTCCCCTCACAAGGAAGTTGTAACTGCAATGTGGTCTCCCCTCAATCTGCTCTTCTCCATGCTAAACAGAGAAGTGCCCTCAGCTGCTCTCATACAGCTTCCTCTCAACACCCTTTACCTTGTTTTTTGCCCTTCTTTGAACACTCTCTAACAGCTCTATGCCTTTTCTGCATTGTGGTACCCAAAGCTGCCCCAGCACTGGAGGTGAGGCCGCCCCAGTGCAGAGCAGAGGGGACAATCCCCTCCCTTGCCCGGCTGGCGATGCTGTGCCTGATGCCCCCCAGGACACGCTTGGCCCTCCTGGCTGCCAGGGCACTGCTGCCTCCTGTTCAACTTGCCACTGACCAGGACCCCCAGGGCCCTTTCCATGGCACTGCTCTCCAGCCTCTCATTCCCCAGTCTGTCCATACATCCAGGGCTGCCCCATCCCAGGGGCAGAATCTGGCACTTTCCCTTGTTAAATTTCATAGATTGTGATTGCCCACTCCTCTAATTTGTTTACGTTTCTCTGCAGGGCCTTCCTTCCCTCGAGAGAGTCAACAGTTCCTTTCAAAAATCACTGAGTTAAGTTTTGCAATGACATCAGCCAGGTCTTTGAGGATCCTTGAATGAATCCACTCAAGTCCCATAGACTGGTAGGGATCCAGTTGCAGCCGTGAATTCTACACAATTTCAGTGTCAGCTGGGAGTTGATCATTCTCACAGTCATGGTCCTCCAGCTCAGGGCACTGAGACCCCCTTGTTTCATCATTCATGTTGAAGACAGAGGCAAAGAATATATTCAGGGAAGGACTGGGATGTTTACCAAGGTGTGCTTGCCATTTACATTGTCACAGTGGAAAATGAGTATCTGGATGCAGAAGGAAAATGTTTTAGTGATTTATAAAGAAACAGAAATGTCCATGTTCAATATAAACTTATTTTAGATCATAAAGATCCAAACGTGGCCATAATAACATTTTCATTATGCTATTGAAACTTAGATGTTCAATAGTCTTGAAATGCAATTGCTAGAGGTTCATTTTCCTAGCATCAATTAAATTCCTACTATTAACATGTAATGTTGCGTAAACAAGTCTGTCTCACATAGCTGATTATTTTAACACAGGAATAATGTATCAATTGTTACTGTGGATAAACAAAATTCCACTTTGCTTTTGCTGTCAACTTTATGAATACTAAACACACAGGATTTAGCTTAGTTGAAACAGTTCTTTGAGATACAGCAATAAATTACTTCTATTGTGCACTACTTCCAGTACCATGCTTCCTTCTCAAAGTCCCTTTAATTTCCACCTTTGGCATGATAAAGTGATTACCTGACAACTTTCAATGTGGCTTTGAGTTAACATTTGGGGCTATTTAGCTATGGTTAGCTAAGTTCTCTTTGGGCCCAACTTGGGTTTGTTTTGGTGCCTGCCCCCCCCCCCCATTTGTCCTATTTTATTTTCTATTTCTCTTATAGTGTTCTGGGGGGGGGGGGATGTTTGTCTGAATTTTTTTTTGTCCAGAAAACTACAAATGCATTTCAGGTTAAAAGATATAATTTAAAACTCTCACAGACAGCTTCAGTTTGGTACCTTTACTACAGCAAGATAACTGAATTTAGTTTTTCAAGCTCAAAACCAATAAGTTAATAGAAGTAACATAACAACTAATAAAAAATAAGTTATTTCTGCTTGTGCTGACTATCGCATTTACAGTGCTTGCACTAAATAATTTCATGGTGGGTCTCTGCCTGATACTCAAAAGAATAAACTTTAAAAGTACAAAATTACGTAAATGAGATAAAAACATAGTATTCACTGATTTTTTTCAGGCCCAGGCTGCAGTCTTGAAAACACTGGAGAGTGAATCTTTAGGTATGCTCACCTTCTGCCACTTTATATCAGAAGCTGTATGTGAGATATGTAAATGCCAGCCTCTTTTTTTTTTAAGTGAATGATTATTCTTCAAATGTAACATAACATCATGAGCTGAGTATTTATGTTATAATACCTCCTCACTTTCTACCACCCAGATTTTTATAGTTTGTGAACTTGCTTATCCAAATCTCCAGAGGGAAAATCTTGTCTGCCTTCTGTGCTTGGAACATATTGTTCATGACATTATTATTATTAAAAGATCATTAATTAACAGTGAAGAAAATCTTGAAACACATGCAGGAATAGCATCTGACAAGTCAACATTTCACAATTTGAGGATAAAAACATATCCAAGTCACAGAAACTATTATGGTAGACTAAAATAATAAGCAAATTAAGGGCTAGAGCATTGAACTTTAGAGCTGAAGGGAATGTTTAATTGTTTGTATAGCAGTTATCCAAAACTTCACTGAATCAAGCAACTGCTATTAGTGAAATAATGCACAAAATCCCAAATTAACTTATGGAAGAACAAACCAACAGACAGACTTTTTTACTGCATGAGCACAGAATGACAATTTCAGATAAATTAATATTCTTTATGAGAAGGTGTTAGTGTGACAGTAATATGTCTATGAATTTTTTGCTTTGATATCCTACTTTGCTAATACAGACTTCATGCACTCTTGCTATTCTTATCACTTAAGCTTGAGTGCCTTCAAGTAATGCATTAAGCAAATTGATTACCATCTCTTACATGCATATCCTTTCATTTTTTCCCCGAGAGGGAAGCTCATGCAGTTGGAAACTGTCTTCTGTATTTTTATGTACTATTGATGTGCACAAATAGAGATATCAATCTGATTGATCTATATGTCAGTCCATCTGATAGGAAGCCAGATTGTTGGAGCACATTTTTGCAGCTGGAAAAGGAAATTGAGAGGTTTGTGGCAGTCAGTAGTTTCCATGGTCCTCTCTTCTGTAGCCATGGGCCAGTCTGTGGGAGTACATTATCCTCTGAAAACACAAACAAGTTCTGTCTTTATTTCCAGCATTTCACTGTGCTATAAGAATGAAGTTGTTGAGCATAGTCCTTATGAAGACCTCATGAGGATAAGTGTAAATCAGTGAAATACCAAAAAATTCAAAGTCGCAAATATAACTTAAAGGTCAAATAGGGATATTTGATAAAAATTAAGACTTACTTTTGTCTTCTAGATTCTGGGAGTTTAGTTTAAATGTCTTTATATTGATTTCTAGATCTGTAGTTCTAAATCAGAGTATAGACATGCAGCTGGGATTCATGCATTTAAATAGAGGATTGATTCATTTACTATTAGTGCTATATTTTGCCACTCAATTGAATTACTAATATTATAACATCTTTGTAAGTTTTAAGTTCTTATACTTCGTGAAAGTATTTGTATCTTCAGCACTTTTATAACTTTCAAGCCGTTTCTATTTTCCCAAGTAGATCTCCCCATTTCTAATGTACCTTGATGCGGAAGGCTAGAAATTCCTCATACCCTGGTGTAATTGTCCCAGACATTCCTGCCTAATGAAACTAGTTAAAATAAGTGAATTTAAAATACAAATCTTTTCTACCTGATTTTTTTTTTTTTGAGTGGAGGAAGCAGGTGCAAGTGATTGGTTGTTATCATCCTGTTCTTACGTTGGTAATGACGTACAAATATTTATTTTATATTTATTAGACCCTCACCTCTATTTCAGTGTACTTACCAAGCTGACTGGCAGAACAATTTAAATGAAAAAACATGAAAACACAAGTCATAATACTGGTTAAAGCACATGAATTACCTGAAGTAGTATGTTGTGTTTAATTTTTAAGTTGCAAATCAATGTCTTCCCATCACATTTAAGATCATATTTTTAAATAGTTGTAACAATTTTGTTTGAAACTGATGTATATTGAAATTCCAAAAGGTAAAAGTGAATAGTATTAAAATAGCAGACACCTCTTAAGAAATGCATTAAATTATAGTTGGAGGCAACCTTTCCCTGAAGGAAATCATGATAATAAAGATGAAAGGTGTTAAGACTGATGGGATTATTTTTTGCTGAGGCAGAAATTGGCAGAATATGTAAACCGTTTATACCATGCCTCAAAATACAGCCTACAATCAGATCATGCCCCCAGTACTACCCTTCTTTTGTATTTTATTTTGTTTTCCTTTCTGGTGTGTTGGATTTCTACATTTAGGTGAGCACTCACTGGGATTCTTGTTCAGAGTCTCCAGTCAAGCACTGTGATGATGGTGGCCAGGTGGGATGTCCATGTAGTGCCCTCACTGAGTCAAGTTCATAATTCACAGAATCACAGAACAGGTCAGGTTGGAAAGGACCACAGTGGGGTCATCTGGTCCAACCTCCCTGTTCAATCAGGGCCATCCCAGAGCACAGGGCACAGGACTGTGTTCAGATGATGCTTGGATATCTCCAGTGTGGGAGACTCCACAGCCTCTCTAGGCAACCTGTTCCAGTGCTCAGTCACTGAACAATAAAGAAGTTCTTCCTCATGTCCAGGTGGAACTTCCTGTGTATCACTTTCTGCCTGTTGTCTCTTGACCTATTGCTCAGCACTACCTATATATAGACATTGATGAGGTCCCCTCTCAGTTATCTCTTCTCAAGGCTGAACAGGCTGAACTCTGCAGCATTTCCATTTAAGAGAGATGCTCACTCCCCTAATCATCTTTTTTGTCCTCCTCTTTTGCCAATGATGATTTTGTAGACCTCTCATGTCATCTTTATTTCTTCTTGTTAGTATAGGTCATGGAGACCTATTTTGTTTAGTCAATCCTTTTATGGAAGATGTTTCTTGCCTTTGATAATCCTTTTTGCCTCTCTGCCTTAGTTTTACTGTTCTATTGTAATATTCTTCAGACAGAAGAACCAATCCACAGGCACTGTTTCCAGGTGCTATACAGATTTATATCTTACCGTAATGATGTTCTCTGTTCTATTTTTTATTCCTTCCTTGATTAGTCATAACATTTTGTTTGCTTTTTCACTTCTGCTGCACACTGAGCTGATTTCTTCATGAACTTTTCATAAAATGACTTTCTTTTGTAAGCCTTTAATTATTCAAAAATTTATTTTGAGTGGATTCATCTGTCTCATAAACCTATCACTGTGTCATACCCTAGCTTGCCATTGCCATGGCACACACATGACTTTTTAGAAGCTATGTCCCTGGTGATATGCTTATTTACTGGATGGATCATCTTGCCATGCTGCTAACAGGGAGACTGTTAGAATTCCACCCCTTGAAAGAGTAATGGCAAGGAAAATGGTAAAATCATGGAAAATTGGATATCGATTGATGGGGCAGTGAAGCCCAGAGCCCTTCCCTTAAATCAGCACTGTCCTCTGATGATACCTTAGAAAGTAACTGCCTGTCAGTCATGATTAGAGAGAGATGATTTCCTCACACACCAGCCCAAAGCCCTGCCTTGTATATAATGCTTGGTCTCAATGATCTGCAGCTGCAAATTGCAATGGAGAATAGGTAATTCCAGATGTAAACACAAAACACAGTTACTACAAGAAAGAAATTTACAAACAAAGGAGCCAGAGACAATGAATCCTACTTTACAGAGAAGTTTCATGAATCCTTTCTTACTGACTGCTGGATGTCCTATTTTTGAAAGCAAACTGTTCCCTGTTTATGATGAAATGAAACCATTTGATAGACAGATGACAAGCATGCGGTGTACTAGAAGCGCAGCTGTTTGCAATATCATTAAAAATTCTGGCAAACCCAAGGATATTGAAAGCAGCTGCTAGACACTTTCCAAAGTAATGTTATTATGTTTCTATACTAATTCTTGGGAGTGCAATTCAATTTCTTACTAGTAAATCTTTGAATTTTATTTCAAGGCAGCTGAATTAGACTCCTACTTCTTAACTGACTTGTAAGAAAATCTTCATTTTTCTGTGAATTTAGAAAATTATACCAAGTCCCAAGAATTTATTAATGACTCCAATATAATATCCCAATATCTTAAAACAACAACAACAACAAAACGAGTGTGAACTTTAGAATTAATTTAGTACCTTTTTGTTTGTTTTCTTGCTGCAGGTGTTCCTCATTAATAACAAAATGGACAGATTCTTTTGTGTACTTAATTCCTTGAGATGCCTGTATGATGGGTAGGAAAGTATCTTTTCTGCTTTGTTAGCAAAGTAATTTTGTACTTAACACCTCACTATAAAAAACACAAAACAAAAGTTAATGAAGAGATTCTGAAGATTCCAAAAGGAAAAGTCCTTTAATTATCACATGTACAAGGTAACTATATATTGCTAAAAGGATAAATAAAAATGGGAAGTCTATTTTGATGCATCTAGAATTCTCTTTACATCTTTCTAGAAAAGTAAAAGCAGATGCTGAAATACTCCTTGTCCAGGTCTGACATTCAAGATACCTTGAACCAACCCTTCTACTCTGATTGGTTGGTTTTTTTCACATGTGGAGTTGGATATTTTTCCCCCGGAGTTTTATGCTTTGCTGTAGTTGGGATGTAGATCAGTAAGGCTGGTTAAAATGTCCTTAATTCAGCTTCTACTTGGCTCGTTTTGCCTTTCAACGTACGCCTTCTGCTGAGCTATTTTCTCTAGCTTGGCATCACGTTAACCGCCCTTCCATGACTGCCTCGAGGCTGGTTCGCTTCTGTTTACAGCAGGTTGTAGAAGTCTGTCTTAAGAGGTCTGACCTTGAAAAACTAATTCTTTCCATGGATCTCATGTTGCACTTGCAAATTATTGTATTCATGATTATTCATGGCGTTATACTTGCCAGCTGTCTATATAGCTTAACAAATCAATGCGCCTGTGAAATCGAATCGCTGCTGCAGCTTGCCTTCTTAAGAGAGCACCTGCAAAGCATAACTCTGATCTTTATCATCATCTCAAATCCTCCTCATTTTCTTTTTCATTTTCACTTCCTGGAATTTTTCTTTACTTATATTGACCCTGAAGTGGATCTCTGATTTGTCTAGGCTCTCTTAGTGATCTGTTATGGTTCACATTCCAAAGCAGGTAGAATTTCTCTCTAGATGTACCTTTTCCAGTGACTATAGAGGGAGAGGATCTAGGTAGCCACTTACATCTGTACTGTGTAGACAGCAAAAGTAAGGGGAGACAAAGTCCCCACTTCAAATTTACAGATAAATGTCCTTTCCAATGGATAAATACTTTGGTTTTCAACATCTCTCTCTGCTTGTTCACAGTCTTACCTTTCTGGATTTTTATATCAAGGAGGTAATGAGTGGTAGTCTGTTTTGCGTGGTGATTACTCAGAGTGCACATCAAGGCTTCCTTCCAAATCCACCTATTCCTGAAGACTTTTTCTGAGGCTTGCAGACCTTGTTGAAATGTGAGTGAGATAAGTGAGACAGTTGGAAGTACCCCAATACAGTTTAACAACTTTTTCTCTGCTGTGAAACTGTAATGGTTGACCTCTACTAAGAAGATAAATTATAATGTAAACCTGTTACCACATGAGTAAAAAACCACTTAAGTTAAAATCATGAGATCTAGTTATCACATAATCCTATTCTTAGTTAACACAATCTACAGAAAAACCTGTGGTGGAGTACCACAGCTACTGTGGAACAGAATAGCATAGCCTCTGATGGTTTTCCTTTCTCCAAAATGCTGGAGTGCTTCAAAATTATATTTAGGACTACATCATGCTGCTGACCAGTATAGAGTACAAACTCTGCCTAGACTGTAAACTCATAAATCCATGAAAAGAAGAATTGAAATTCTTAGAAGAGTTTAATGTTCTCATCATATTTTTTTCGTAGAAAAGTTTTAAAGAGAGGAACAGTAGATAAGGAGTGGCTCCTCGGTAACAGTAAGTTCTTTAAATCAGCTGCTATAGAAATACTGTATAAATAAAATCAACCTATTGGATTCCTGTATTAGATAACTTCTAAACAGTACATAAGAAATGAGTGAGAGAATGTTTTATTCATGTGATGTATGCAGTGCTCAGCTTTGAGAAACAGCAAGGGAAAAAATCGGTGAAACCTTCCTTTGTTTCCAAAGTGAACATTCTTGCTGTAATGAAGGAGTTTGAAAGCTCCTCAGATTAGTTAAATGCCATGGAAAAAAATCATAATAAAAATCTCCTTTTCACTTTTTTAGCATATGAACTGTGTTTGAAGGAAAATCCTGGATGAGCATCACCAGACGTGTTACTAAAGGAGCATCAACAACTCTGCAGGCAAGAGAAGGAAGTAATAATTTTGCTAAATTTGTTTCTGGATTCAGTGGTTTAAAGTAACTGACTGTTGCATGGCTTTTGGCAAAACACATTTTTGACTGCAACTTCTTTTTGATGCTGTTTTCAAATGAGCAACAGCATCAAACTGAGTACCAAAAGTTGGCAGAGCTTTTGCATATCTCTCCCTCTCACACTATGACAACAGGCTTTTTAAAGTAGTTTCAAGGAAGTCCGTTCACATCTTATAGAAAGCAAGAGAAATTCTTCTTTTGCTACTATGCAGATCAATGCTGCTCATGGTCCAAAGTATAATTGGTAGAGAGATTTCCCTTTTTCCCCAACTTACCTAGTCAATGCACCTTCTGGTGACCTGGATTTCAAGAGAAAAAGTCAGTCATACTAGCCAAGAGAGATAATGTGTATAAAAAACAGACCCTGTACCTCCCAACAGGTTGTCTGCCTTGGTTGCAGACCTCAAGGCACGGCCTTCATACTCTTCACCTTTGAATTGCAAATCGCAATTTCTTTTACATTGTAACAGTAATGATGGGTAATATATTCTTCACAGGTTTTTCAACCTTCTAGTCCATATACTGAGAAGCACTTGCAATTTAAACTAAAAGGATTTGTTTGAGGTATTAACCAGATCATGTGCCTGTTTGACACTTTCTAAAGAAAATCGAAGATAAAGCATTTTTGTTTATATAGGGATCCCAAAAATAATATAAAATTTGGTTGAAAATGCCATGGATATCGGACCTTACTTATCCAAGCAAAACTATCTTCAGAACTGGATCAGGTTGCTCAAAGCCTTGCCCATGGGAGATTTGAGAATCTCCAAGGGACAGAAATCACAGAAATCTTGAAGTAGGCTTTTCTTCTAGGCTACCACCCAAGTGAAAAAATTGTTTTTCTGATATCCAGACTGAGCCTTCCAAGCAACAGTTGGTGCCCATCGTCCCTTTTTAGCTCATCTGGCATTATCAAGAAAAACATTGTCTCTGACATCTTTGCAAATATCTATAAAATGGTTTCGGGAACCTGTATGATTTACAATAACCTAAAATCCTAAAGTTATATATAATTTCACATCCAAAGAGAATTGCAGAAAGAAAAAATAGAAATGGTAAATGTGGAAAGATGCATCATTTTTTTAAAAGGAACTACTTTGATGAAATTTTTGTTCGAAGGGATATCTGCAACACCATATAGAGATTCCTTTGTTTCATGGAATTAAAACTAATTAGTTATATAAGTACAGCTAAAAATAGAGAAATGTTATTTCTTAAATTTTGGCTTTCTTTATGGGTGGGTATTGTATTTATTTTATTCATAGCAATCATGTATTATGCAAGCTAACATAAGATAAGGAGTATTCTCAGAGTGTACTGTAGATAATGGCATGTTCCTGAGCAAAGGGGATTAAAGTGTAAAATTGAGGCCAAAGTTAAACGAAAGTGACTGCTCTGAATGCTATTTAAAGCAATTTAGAGACATGAAGGCAACTCAACATTTCAGATTGCTGCATGCTGAGGATTCTATTTTTAGTGTGCTCTGGTGAATTGGTGTGAAATTCATGGCAGCTGATACTAATTGTAGTGAAAAGATACTTATAAAGTGGTGTGGGATAGAGCTGCATCTGCAATTCACTGAATGTATGGAAAAGAGTCACCTCAGGGAAAGTATGAAGTAAATGCTGTTCATGAAGCATAAAAATACTCAGCCCTTGAAAGGCAGATCAATGACCTCAGTGAGTTAAGTATATATTAACAGCATAGAAATCAGCATTTTAAAAAAATAGTCATTGCTATTTGCTGACTACAGAACCACAAAGCATTATGGCATTAAGCCATTTGAACATACATCCAGCTCTAAGATCTTTACTTGATTTTTCTGAAAGAGGTATCTCTTATGGGTTTTGCTTGAATGGAATGAATAGTTATAACTTGCTGAACTCTAAAGCCTTATTATTAATTTTATCAGGTTTTGGTTCGAATTTTTTTTGTGCATTACCTTTGGCACATATTTCAACAAAGTGCTAGTAGAGCCAGACTTCCATGTATTTGAAGCCCCCCCCAATGGAATTGTTTAAATTTTAATTAGAATTTATGTTTGTACTCTGCTGCAAATCTTAAAAGTAAAATATAAGACACTATGTTTTTCTAAAAGCCCTGTGGTCCTGTTACTTCTGCAGCTACAATAAGGAAAGTAATGATCAGCTATGATTACAGCTTCCTTTCATGACAATGATTTGTCTTAAAATCACAGTATGAAATCTGTGCATAGTTTAAATTGGGTCTCCTAAGATCCAAGAAGTCTCTCATTCAGGCAATGTTTAAACAAGAGAAAACTTGAAAAGGATGTACCAGTTGCCTAAACCTTACGTTTATAAGAAAGCACAGCAGAAAATCAGAGCAAAATTGTCCACTGAAAATGTTTATATTTTGTTCATTTTGTTCATTGTGCTGTTTTTCAAGAGCCAAGTATTTTGATTAATAAAATTTGTAAGTGCAGCATGGGATGAAAAAGTGCCCTCAAAGCAATGAGCTATCTGGCTGCACATGAGGCCACATTGTTAGGATCTTTCCAAATATGTGAAAACTACAATTAAGGCAACACTGCTGGCTTATCTCCTTCTCTGACAACAAGCATTTAAGTTCAAAATCCTAACAGCTTCAGACTCAGAAAGGACACTGATAGTGTGCACTAAGAGTGAATCTGATGCTTCTGGAAAGAACTGACACTTTTACTGCCTACACCACACATTGCATAAATACAGATGGAAAGCAAAACAGGACAGAAATGTAGTGGATTATCTTCTTGCACTCAGGATGAATAAATGCCTGTGAGAGGATGAACTGTAACTTGGGGCTGGAAAATAGCCTTAGTGGAATGGGACCTGCCTGAGTCCCTCTGAGAGGAACATTAGGTGGTTTGGTTTTTAATGAGGTGAAGACCCTGTTTGGTTAGGTATGGTAAGAAATGTTAACTTGGAGATTTGGATGAGGTGGGGGAAATCAAGCTAGTCCTAAGTGATTGAGTTAATGTATTGAAAACCTTCATGTCTCTATGAGAAGACACTGTTCATTTTCTAGAACATGTAAACTTGGAAAATCCTCTAGGCTCCTGGCCATAGCAGTCTAGATACCAATAAAATACAGCTGAAATACTACTGCTGTTCAAACTGGAGCAGTATCTTGTTATCTCAAAACTCAGTGTTGTTTTAGTGTGTCACCTGCATAGTTTCCAATTACTCTAGCAGATTTTGTGTGCTAGAAAAATTTAGTTTGATGCAAAACAATTCAAGAACTTTTAATCGTAGGTATTGCTCATGAACAAATTAGTCTGTCTAGGCAGCAAGTCTACATAACCCAAAAGCATTGGGTTGGCTTGCATATATGTTCTTCCATGCTGGTTGGGGTTTTTTTTTTGCTTGGGGGTTTGGTCGGGGTTTTTGGGTGGTGGTTGGTGGTGATGGTGCTGTTATTTAGTTTAATAGTTTAATCTTAAATTATCCAGAAGAAAATTTTCTACTGTAAATCAGTAGTGGTTAGTACCACATCTGTCATCCAAATAAGACGTATTCTACAGTTTTTTTCCTGAAAAAATTTTAACAAGAGAGAAATCAAGTCAAATCAAGCACTTCATTAATTAGCTGAGAAGAATAAAACAGGCTAATTCCTGTGCAAATCCCAGGATGCAGTGGATGGGGAAACGTAGTCAAACGTCTTAGTCTGCGAGAAAGAAAAATGAATTGCAAAAGAGGGATCAAAGGGTGAGCTTAAGAGCATGACTGCTGTAGCCAAAATGAGCTTAGCTTTATGTGATAGATCTTGGTTGGAGAGTTATTTTAATAAACAGGAGCAGATGTCATTACGATACTGTTATAACTTTATTCTGTTCTTTGATTTTTGAATAGAAGTGCTCTAAGTATTTGTAACTTGTCCCTAAAAGGACAAGGAGTTCTGAATCACGCTGGGACCCTCATTGCTGGTACTACTAACACAGTTGGAGTCCTGTACTGTAAAGGTGGTGAAGATGAAGCAGCAACAAATGACTAGGCTAAAGGAACGGGAAGGTAAAAATGGACAGTGAAGATGGGTAAGAATATCTTGCAAATTCCCTCTGGACTATTGCAGGTGTCTGCCATAGTTGACTAGGAAAGGAAAAGGCATCTCACGTTTGATCACTTTAAAAACTTAGTGCTCTTAAGTGTCTGTTCAAATCCAGCACCGTAGGTATTTGGATGTATTAAATTTGTCTGGCCTTTGAAGTCTCTTCTTCAAAAGCAGTGAATTGCAGACTTTTAAAATATTGTTACAAATTACATAGATTAATAGCCTGCTTTATATGGATTTTACAATGATGAGAAATCCTGCTGGAAAACTAACTCTTCAGGTTCTTTATTCTGTTTAACAAGATGGGGTTTATTACTTGTCACATCTGGTACAGAACACAAAGATGGGGAGAAGGAAAGACAGTAAAAGCTGTGTTTTCCTTCAGCAGCAACTGTTCCTAGCTGTAATTCCTTTTCTGTGAAGGCTGGATATCCTCCTCTGTCTGAAAACATCTCAAACTTGCTGATGGGGTACCAGCTTCTGACACTTTCTGCCTTTGTAGGCAGCAGGCCCGTCTGGGCTATGACCTGGCGCATGAGGCATGATGGATGTGATCAGGATGCAGAAGTGGCTGAAGTGCAAAGGAACGGTTCATTAGAGTTGGTACTGAAACCATCCGTGAGTGTGCTCCAAAAGGTGTCAGTGACAGATAGAAAGAAATGCATAAGCTTTAAATATCCAGGTCCATTTGCCTGTATTCACTGGAGTTGCCAGATGTCACTATGGCATTGGAAATTTGTTAGTTTTCTCTTAAAATCAGAGAATAGTCTTAAAATGCCATACCCCACTGCATTCCAGATTGATGGTTCTAGAGCAAGACCCAAGAATGTGTAATCTTTGCCTATTCCAGTTTTGTTAAAAATAACTAAGGGGTTTTATACTGAAAGTTCAATACAGCATGTTTCAGGATGGATATTTTCCCAGTTAACTGAGTCTGTGTCTCTAGCAGATCCCTGAGATCAGCTGTAGACTAGAAACAGTCAGCAGTCTGTAATCTGTGTTAATTTAAGGTTGAAAGATTCTCAAAAGGGAATTACATATTAGTTTCCTGTGGTCAACCAGTCCCCTGATTCTTGCAGGTATTTGTTCAGTAAAGTGCAGGCTTTCTGCCGTGCCATCTGAGAGGAAGAAAGTTGTGAGTTGGGGAAACTTGCTTTTTCTGAAAAAGGGAAAGTCCGTTTTCATGTGATAAGATTGTTAGAAGTTAAAGCAGTTGAATCAGCTTTACAGATTCAGCCTGAGTCATGAGGAATATGTGCCTGACAGGACAAAAGAGAGCTGTGAAATCAATTTAATTTGACACCTATAAAATTTTGTCCACTAATCTTGAACAAAATAATTTGAAATAAACCTTCCAAACCAAAATTTATACTATGCAGAATGAAGTGTGTAATTTCCATTCTGAGAAGAAATGCTTTAAAAACAAATAATTTAAATTATGGCTGTCAGTAATTAATAAGATGAAAACATAGCATCTTCTAGTAGCTTGGATTCTTTCTCATAATAGATTATTTGACTGGTGTTTGAGATCCTTCATGTCCTACATGTCAGAAAGACTTCCTTTGTCATGATGCAGGATAATCATGCTTTCATCTAGACCAAACTTTCTCCACAAATTTCATTAAGTATGTGTTGTATGAAACGGAAACTTAAGTATTAAAGCTACATAAATGAAATGTAGAGTAGTTAGTATGATTATGAAGCTCTTAGATGCATAATGGATCAATATTAGCTTGTAGCAGTAAAAACAGATTTTTTCCCACAATATTTTATTTCAGTAAATTTTAGAGGTTCTGACTTTTCTACAGTACTTGAGTACCAAAGATTTTCAATGTGTGTTGGTTCCTAGCATTATAAGTTACATATCATGATTGTGTAAGTGCAAAAGATCATAAGATATGTGGGGCTTTGGATGTAAGCAGGTCCAGAATTAATCAATCTCTTCTCATCTGGAGAATTTTGCTAATGACATAGTCTCTTAGTTGTGTGATTCCATACAGTCAAATGCTGAAAGCTAGATTATAGGAAGAGATTAATGATTTAGCCCTCCTGTAAAAATAATAGGCTCAGACTCTCCCTAACATGAAACTTACAAGGAATGGTTGACAAATCTATAATATTGTGATTCCTGAGGCTGTAAAAATGCACTACTAATACTCTACTCTTGACTAGAAGTATTGACCTCAGTTTTCTAGAGACCTGCTAGCCACAACTCTTGGAATCAAAATCAGGAGTTTGAATTTTTAAATTCTTAACTCATCTTCAAATTAATGTTCACCTTTATGTTTTTCATAATTTTGACATTTCCTGCTTCATATACATTCAAAGAATGTTACCTAATGTTTCAGACTAGAAAACTTTAAATCCCTGGCTCAAAACACTTGCTAGAAGTTCTCAGTGAAATTATTTTCACTCAGTATGAGCAACTGCTTTTTCTTCAAAATACTTTCCACAGATTTTTCCCCAGAGCAGTCTAACAAATCTCAGTACACACAGACTTTATGGAAGAAAGTAATATATTGAAACTGGGCTCCCATAATTTAAATACCATTTGCAACTAGAGAATGCACTGAAAGTGATGTCTGAAATTCACATTTGTCAGCATACTAACATTAGCTTATATGTGTTTTGATATATGTGACATTGGCTACAGATAACACTGTGCTTCCCTGTACAGTCCATCTGAATCATATTTTAAATTTGGAAAACCCAGATGTAAATTAGTAACTATGTGAAGCCACTTTTTCAACCTAACATTTTTTTCCTCAGGTTCACCTTGTTGGTGTTTCTCATTCTTGTATTGATTGCTGTAGTAGCAGAAAATATTTGTAGCCACAAAAATAGCAGAAGTATCTGAATTGAACTTCTCTGCATTTTTCACAGTCAAATCAGATCATGTAATTGCTTTTTAAGCTTCCTTCTAAGTTGTTTCCTGTCATACTTGATTTTGCAGTGAATTCAGAGAAGACCACTGCAGTTTCCTGGAGTTGTCCTACAAAGTTGATTTGAGGCCATATTCTGTCGCTTGTCAGAGTAAATCTTAGTAATTCTTGCTTCACGTTTGCATTTGCTGAATGTTGTGAAACTCCACTGAAGCTTTTTGCCTTTATGAATAGATGTTTGCAAATCTGGTCTTGGGTTTAAGACCTCTGAAAGTCAGGTTTTGTTTGTTAATTCCCTAAACAGCGTGTTCAGTCCTCTTTCAGCCTCTGCACTGCAAGAGGTCACAGATAAGACCTGAGAAAAACAGTTGCTGAGAAAATCTCTTTAGACTCCTTACACTGCCATCAGCATTTAATGTTTCTTAATATCTCTCACTTCTCATTTACTTAATATGCTCTATGAAAATACTTATCACAAGAACTAATACCACTGCAAGGATTTTGCATATGTACAGAAAACCATATTTAGCTGTAAAGTAGTCAACCTAACTTTAATTTTGACAAAATTTATTGATAACCAAGATCTCAAGAAAAAAGCTCATTACATCCATGATGCTTCTGTTTGCTCATGTGTTATGCTTTGAGGCTATTGAAAAGAAATATTTTGGTCCCAAGGAAGTAAATGAAATGAATAATAGACTAACATAGTCTCCTCTCATTCTGTGAACATTAAATGTTATGTTTCTCTCTATATTTTTATAATATTCAGGCTGCAAACATTTTAAATACTTTTGACATCCAGTCCATAATCAATTCAGACTACTTGTCACATAGTGTTCCAGTTATGAGAATCTTTACACGGTTAGAAGAATAGGTGGATAGGTGGAACATTTGCAGGCCAGCCGATCAGCTTTAAGTTCTTGTTTTCAAATAGGTGTTGCTCTATGTAGCTATTATAGAAGCATTATTCTCACCTTTTAACTGATTTGAGAAAAATATAGTGGTTTTTGTTCTGAATTCTGGTAATCTCAGTTTTTAACTTGTCCTATCTCACATAAAGAGGCTTGGTATTGATCTAATGGTCATTTTTCATTTGTCAGCAGGAACAAATTGTTCCTAGGAGTTGTATGGCTTGAGAAATTATTTAATTTGATCTATTGCCTATGATTTTGCTGTATTTGAGGTGTGTTGAATGTGATAAAATGGACTAGTGTTTTCCAGATATATTTTAAAGGCTATTCAAATATAAGAAAAAAACCAAGAAATTTTCATCTTATTAATCCATAAATCTTATTCTTCCTAATGTCAAATAGTTGTCTTAGAATAGTTGCAAACTCTCCCTTGTCAATTTAACAATTTGACAGAGAAGAATTTAAAGATATCTAGATTCACAGAATTTTTCTTATGAAGGCAAACATTCTATTAAAAAAATATTTCCACAAACTATTATATGTATATCTCAATTCCAAATAAAAAGTCCCAAAGAATGAAACAGGAAGGTTTTGACATAGTTTCCTACAATGCTGCTATTTGTGTTATGATGCAGTTTTGCAAAAAGTCAAGTTGTTCTCTTGAGTGAAATTAAAACAGCTGTGTAGATTATCCAAACACAAATTCAAACATTTTCAAGCAAATACAATGAACTAGGATTGAGTCTCTTGTACTAACCACACTGCATTAACTGATTTCATGACATAAAATCTCTGTGCAAGGCAATCTTTTGGGGTGTCTTGGTCTCCTAGCTAATCAGTTTGGTGCTTTCTAGTTCTTCATGATTATATGGAGTTTTATCATTGTCCTTCTTGATATCCTCTTGCAAAATGAAAATCCCTGTTCTCTCTTTGTATGGAAGACATTGTTTACTCTCGAAGCCATTCTCTAAAAATTTCCACTTCTGCTTCCTCTTTCATTTGATGAGAGGGAGAGTTGGAAGGATTGCACCTTAAAAGCTGTGAAAAATATTTACAGTACAGTTCTTTCTTATTCGGTGAGGCTGTTTCATTTGCGGGTTTGTTGTTGGGGTTTTTCATTTGTTTTTAAGTGACCAAGTATCAAGGTGGTACATGATAATAGCACAAATCTTTGGCTGGCAGCCTAAAGCACATAAACTGTGTCCTATTAAAACTTCATACATGCTTTCTGGTAGAAAAATGTTTTCTGTGGAAATAATTTGATGCTGGAAAGGCTGTCTTAATATATGGAATTTGAAGCATGGACATAATGATGTGACTTTATTCACAAATTTCAAGTACAAACCATACAAATGGGCATAATTAGGACACCTGACTCTAAGTGACATTTACAATTCCATCTGTTTTTTCACAATCCTATCATGCATCTTGAGACAATTTTTCCTTCTGAGGAAGGTCTTGTTCTCTTATCTTGCTAACCCTCTATATGCATATGCAGAACAAGAAATAAATTTTTCTCTCTTGTTTCTTTTTCCTTTTTTTTTCCTCTTTTTTCTTGTTTCTTTTTTTTTTACTTTTCTTGATGAATGTGTCTGAAATGAAACATAATGCTCCATTTCAGACATTTTATTATCTGGAATTTTTTATTATGAAGCTGGAGAACTTAAATATTTCTCTTCTAAGTTTCTTTTGTTTTCTGTGCCCTTATTTATTCTGTTCTGATTAGGGATGATAGCCACTCACTTCTTTTATCATAAAAAGAGGTAATTTAACTGATACTTCAGAGAAATTCAATATATTAAGTACAGTACAAGTCTTAGAGTGTCCAGGGAAAATTATGTCCCTTGCTGAGGAGTAATGTGAAATACTTCGTATTTTTAGTTATGTATTCATCAATTTCTATAGAATACTTAGCCTCAGAATGACAAATTCTAGAGCAGGATTATTGAATACATTAAAGTCTTAAATCTTTCTGAACCATAGCTGCTGAAGATTGCAGCAGAGTCTCTGAAAGTATGGGAATTGATCCAGGATGCTTGGATATAGATACAGCTTAAATTACAGCATTCTTTTGAAAAAAGTGTGTTCTATTTTTGTTCAGGCTAAGGTTCTAGCGCACAACAGGGGGCCTTAAACGGACTGGAGGTGCTTCTGAAAATATTATGCAACTATTTCCTCTGCTTATAAGCCTCATATGGTTCTAAGATTCTGGTATGCCTTTTATTTGTTATCGCAACAGGATTTGCTTTATCTTTTGTATTGATTTTTTTTAATGCTATTTTGCAATGAGCAGATAATCCTGGCAGAGCATCTCTGACAGGATTTCAGCTTGTAGGTAGTGGAATGCTACCTTATGCCTGTGAATTCCTGGATTGCAAGAACCCTTTCAGAAAGTCCTCAAGTCTTGAAACACTCAAGAAGTTGGTAATTTGACTTAGTTGGCTTAAGTGAAAGCTATTTAAGGACTTAGGTCCATATAAATTTAGGTTTTGATAAAAGCATTGCCTATTTGCCCAACACCTTCATCCCTCTGCCCATTCACTGCTTACAGTCTTCTTCATGGATAGGATAGGCGCAGTCAGGCAGTTAATGTTGTAAAGCTCATCTGTTTGGTTGGGTTCTTTGAGAAGAACAGTACTTTATTGTTATTATTTAAGTGATGTTTATGGATGTTGAGTCATAGAGTATAAATTGAAGTCTTCCTGAAAAAATGTGCATAGGAGACACTGTTCCTGTCTGGTGAGCAGCTGAGCTTACTCGTGTAGTAAGGGAGCTTGGCAGATAACTGCAGTGCAGAGACTGCAGGGAGCAAACAGCCAGGCTTCAGAGGCAAAAGGGTAGGAGGAACCCTCCAGGACTGAAAAGGACAGAGAAGAGTTTCTTACTACTTGTTTACTGATTTAATCTTGGAAAAGCTTGAAAGGGAAGCTCTGCTTGCAGAGGCATAACAGGCAGGAAGCTTACTTGGCATCCTGCAAAACTTAGTTTTCAGCCCTGTGCAGGCAGGGTACTCCCTGTAAGCCAAACCCCTTATCCTCCCAGGAGACTGACCATGGCTGCCTTCTTTTGTGCGCATCCTCCTCAGTAAGCTGTTTCTTCATCCTGGTTCCTGGAGCCTGGTCACCCCTTTCAAATCCCAAGCCATGTGATGGATTTTGAGCTCGGTAAACACAAGAGAGAACAGAGACTGATACTTCATGTAAAACAGCTTCTTGGTCACCTATGGAAAGCCACCTGGCTTCCTGAGCACTGGGTTTTTATGTAACTTTCTTGAAGTTCTCCTCCTGCTAGTTGTTTTTTGACAGAGCTACTTTTTCTGCAGCTTGTGAACTTCAATCAGTAAGTACCTCATACCATAGTGTCCTCCTAGCCTTTAACCTTTTAAACTAGTGAAAATTGAATTTGAGGAAAATAAGTAATAAAATTACAGATGTCCTTTAAAACTAAGCCTTTTAGTAGCTCTGTAAGTTCAAAGTGAGCAGCAGGCTCAGATTCCAGTCTGATGCAACAGATTACTTACAACACTGAGAAGTTCTACCCATTTTCTAGTACTGAACTGAAATATTGTATCCCTTAAGCATTTTAGTGGTGATTGGATTGGTCTGTATCTGAAATCTAGTGTTGAAACATTCATCTGGCTTACTGCATATCTTAGATTTTTATTTTTCAGCAATGTGTAGTAACTGTCACTAGATGAATATACATCAAAAACACTAGCATAAACCCAAGATGATTCTGTTGATTTCAGAATGCTCAGCAAAAACAAATCTTGGAAGAGAAACACAATATATTGTCTAGTAATTTGGAACATGCTGTATTTTCAAATTAGAAGTCTTAATGTTTTGTTAAATATTAGGGACAAGCTTCCCACTGAGATGAAATATTCTATTAAAACCCCAAGTACGATGTGTTTTTCGTTATTGAGTTTTCACAAAACACATATGTTTTGACATGTCACAGTTCATATTGAAGCCTTTTTTTCTGAAATCAGTATGATGTATCTCAGATATAGATCTATTTTCCTAAATCTATAGTATACCTGTGTATTTTATGGATATAGATACATATTCTCTACAAATGTTTAGGTCTAGATATTTAAACATTTTATATAGAGTAATGTATAGATATATCTATATAAATAGATATGTCTAGATATATTTATATAGATATCTATGTAGAAAAATAGATGTTCAATATATTCATTTGTGTGTATTACTACTACATATCTACTGATATCTACTTTATACATGGATACCCCTATATTTATGTATCAATATATCTATATATTTTCTGTTTATATTTACCTATCTATATAGATAAAAATACTGTTTATACATGAATAGGTATATAGATAGTTTTCTATGTATATTTTTTTTATCCCATAAAATTGATCTTTCAGTTAGCAATATGTCACATAGAAACACACGCTGCCATATGAGCTACATTTATCACCTTTCTACAGCAGGTGAGTTTCTGCATGTTGTCAGTGTCGTTAGTGCTACAAGCTAACATGGGGTTACTGGGACACTGGGTAGTACTGGCATGAGTTGTGTTGTCCAAAGTAAAGGGTAATATTGAAGACTATTTACTTCGGAGAGAGAAGAAATGGGCCAGGAATTTATAAAGGGTTAAATGCTGTGGCTAGGACATGTTTATTTTATTAAAACAAAACTCTGTTTCTTTCTTCAGAGAGATGATTGATTTAGCTTGGTTTATTCTAGTGATGAAACCAGTTAAGACCAAGCAAGAAAAATACATCCTCTGACATTGGGATGCCATATATAGGATTGTTCTGTCACTTACTCAAGAAGGCTTTCTGTAGATTTTCCAGCATGTAGCTCCCCCAAGCTGTGACACATCAAAGATGCAAAAAAAATTTGCTAATTTCTTTCCTTGGTTAGGGTGATCTGCTCCTTATTCTTAGCCCTTCTGATGAGTTGGGTGTAGATGAATAGGCCTTTTCTTACTTTCCAGGCCTGACAGAGCAGGCTCTTTCTCATCTCTTAGATTCTTATAGAAGAACGCTGGAAGGATAAAACAATGTGAAAATCAGTGAGTCACAATCTATAATTTAAACATAATTCACCATGACTCATTCATGAAATCCTTTTGCAGTTTCATGTGACAAAACAATAACCATAAGCAAAATCATCACTGCCTACTCAGTCTTCTCTTTACAGCTATGCAACTCTGTGATTCAAATGATTTTGGAGAGTTTTAGCAGATATAAATCGACACAAAACTATCAGAAGCAGAAGAACTCAATGACTTAGAGCAGCTGTGTGGTCATACTTTTTTAAGGGTTCAGCTGGCACAAACATCTTCAGTTGTTACACAGACCCCTTGGCAAGAAGGTGGTGAGAGTAAGTGCTCTGGGATGGGCAGCCTAACCCAGACTGGTCTCTCAAGACCCGGGTCTGTGCTTCCAGAAGATGGCAAACCTCCTGTAGTGTGACTCAGTATTGCAGCCAGGGTTTTCCCTCTTACTCCAGAGGCAGATTTGCCCTGGAATACAGTCTGTGGGTCTGCCTGCTAATAGATGTTGTGGCTTCACTGAGGTCTGCAGAATAAGTAGCAATTGGACAGCTCTTTTAATCAGTGTATCCTTTGTTATAAGACCTTGATTTGGTGCTTCATGTTCTCTGTGCTTCTTGCATGACCTAGCTTAAAACACAAAAAAGAAACTTAAAAAGCTGGATGAACAGGCGTTCAAGACAGGGAGTGTTGGAAGGGATTAAAATAATTATATCAGCGTTTCCACTAAATTAGAGGAGCTACAGCAAATTACTGCATTACAAGCTTTTAAGGAAAAAGGAATGTAGAAAAGAAATATGGAATATTAATCAAAATGCAGTTTCCAGAAGAATCCACAGTAAAGAAGGGCTTGTGCAACAGTGAAGTGGCTTCTTTTGTTACTGGAGAGGGAAGACATAACATTTTTTGCATTACCTACCATAAATCCAAAATGGTAGACACTGGACAGAGCCTTCTCAGTTGTTGTTAGCAGTGGTGTCCTTGCAAAGGAAATTTGCATGTTGTGTCTTGGATTAGCAATCTGATTTATTCAATCATTGACACCAATATATTGCAATATATTAAAATGGCACATAATCAATCATGGCTCTCAATGTCTGTCACATTAAGAACTTCATCTATTATAGAAAGCAGCCTTCCCAGAAGGAGATTTTTCAATTGACACTGAATGATAAAATGTATCTAACTTTAAAGATGGATATTTTTTTTCTAACAGGTTTTGTCTGACCTTTCAAATTTCTTCAGAAGGTCTTTGGCAAGTTAACTTTGCATCTTAAGCTTACTCTGTGCACCAAAAAGTGACCAGAAAATGTGGCTCTACTTCTTTGGAATAAAATGTGTTGTTAAATGATATAGTGAGCTCTGGGATTTGTGCTATTGGTTGAGGGCTATCCCTTTGCTTTGGTGATAATGCATCTTTCACAATCCAGTTCAAAGCAGAATTTCTTGCAAATTGGCCTATAAACTTTTAAAGTGCATTTAGTCTCATATCTGACTAGCATAACTCATTGCACTGCATTAGTATGTATTTATTGTTGTTTATGACATTATTTATTCTGCTAATTGCATAATTAGTCATTAACAGGGGACAAACATGTTAAACAAAGTGGTCTCAAAATTTTACTCATTAGTCCCTAAAATTTAATCCAGACTTTAAACATAATATGCATCAGAATATAAACCATCAGAATATAAAATAAACCTAATTTTCAATCATTGACTAAAAGGGGTCCTAGAAAAGTGTCTAATACTCCCATACCCAATACCAGCACTAATTTATAATTCTCTCTCAATACCTGTGAAGTATCTGTGGTATTTAAGAAATTATGGATATTCCTCAACCTCTAAAGGCAGTTTGTGCCTGAAGTCTGTCTTAAAAGAAGCATTTCTATTATCTAGTCCGAATATTTTTAACTAAAATCCTTTATTACTTTTTGTCCTCCTGTGACCATGAACTGATTGCTTCCTGTCTTTAGATACATAAAAACATTCTAAAAGAGGCTTATGTAAGCTTTGAATAGCCTGGGATAATTCATCCAAAGAAGGGAACAATCTTTGATACAGGATCTGCGTTGGTCCCTGATCACTCTTTATACTTTTCTCCTGTTCTGTAAAGTTGATCTACACTTTTGAAAATTACAATGGCAATCTGACTGTTGCTGGGTAAAGCCCACAGGTAAACTTGTGTATATTTCAGACAGTGATTCTGATTATGGTCTTTTCACTTCGACAAATTTAGTTTTACAAAGATAGTAAAAGAGAAAAAGCTTTTTTTTTGTGTAATATACTTATTCGAATACACTTCTCCAGCCAAAAAAGATAATATAAGTGCACAAGGTAGATTGCTTATACATTATAATATATTATTATGTAACTAATATAGAATATATTGTATAATATATACTATATATATTATTATATATCAAATTAATACATGTGACCAGTGTAAAATAATAATTTTCAAACTTTTCATTTCATATTAAAAATGTAAAAATCCTTTTTTTGTGGTTTTTTTTTTTTTTTAAGAAAATTAAATCGATGATAAAGTCTTGATGGTTATGCCATCTTTACTGACTTTTTAACATTGTAATTTTGAAAGGTGTAATGGACACCATGTCACAAGAAATGCAAGCATAGGTTATGTATTGTCTCTGCAACTTAAGTTGTCCCGTAACATCTTGATCATGCAAACTGTGTCAGCTGTTTTTCCTTAAATCCCTTTTTCATTTCCGTTTATTTGTGTTGCTTCCACCTCAGCAGTTTTGCAGTGTCAGATATGTGGTATCAAATCACTCTCTAGAGGAAACCCAAAGGTTGGTCCTGGAAAAGATGACATTCCTGAAGGAAAGAGAAAATAAGCACAAGGTTTTCTGGGGTGCACTAGGTTAATTGGTGTCTCTGAAAATTAGGCTGTAAGTGGATATTGTTTCAGTTAGAAAATAGATTGGTTTTATGAGACAGTTCTTTTTATATGATTGAATTAACTCTAAGCTTCTTTATGAGCTATTTATATTCATGTACAAATCTTCTACTAGCAAAAAGAAAATACTTTCTGAGGATGTAATTAATTTGTTTTAATCTATTCTGTAGTTTAAATTGAAAGACAGCATAAGCATCCCACTTGAATAGCTTGCTAAGACACCATCTGATTTGATTAATAGTCCTCTGGAGCAAATGTCAACTTTTTTCCTAAATAAAATAAATTTAAATTCCTATCTTAATATAGAAATACAAAATATATGTAGTGTGCTTCAATATGATCCTTTAGGTGCAGCTTGCAGTAACACAAACAAAAGGTCCCAGCTCTTCTAAGTTCAACCATAAGGCAGTGCCTTAACAGTGCAATCAGTTTGTCCTAGATTCCTTCCAGCATAGTTCAGGATGCTCTCTGACAAGCATACGTAATCCTCTGAGAAGCTCTGTGTTATGAAGTCCTCTTTTAGATGAAATTTTAAATAGATTAGGCTTTTTTTTTTAGGATTTAACTTCCTGGACTTTATAAGCATAAAACCAGAAATTATGTCAGAAAATATTACTATTCTGTTACTTCCACAGACTTTGTCTGGCCTTGTTTTCATTTTATGCTTCTGTAAGCTGTGTATGTTAGAGTTGTTTATGTTACAGTTGTCATGCAGCTTTTCTTGAGGGGAAAATAAGATCCTGAAGAAGTCACTTAAATAACTAAAAGAGTTAGGGTTTGCTGGCCTGAATGAAGCTTTAGAATCTGTATATTACTCATTTATATTACAACAATTGTATAGCAGTGTCTTCTCTATTTGAGAACATGTTCCCGTTTCTTATGTTGATTGGACATTTTAGATTTTTCTTCTCCAGCAATTAATGCTACTGTTACTTGATGTTAGTCATCATATAATCATTGATAAATTACCTTCTAGATTCCTGAAATACCTCACCCTGTAGTGTTGTTTGGCCAGCAAAACTTCAGTCCATAGAACATACTGTCTACAGAAAGCACTAGTCTTCTTTTGTTTAATTTAAAAATCTAATTACTTGGATACTCACATTTGAAATTTCAAAGGCTGTTTTCTACTTTCCCCACTCTAGTCACCATCAGAATCATAACTGGAGTCACTGTTCATAGCACATCTCAAATTTGGAATAGCTGGTAAGGACATGTGGCTGCCCCAGTGCAGAGCAGAGGGGACAATCCCCTCCCTTGCCCGGCTGGCGATGCTGTGCCTGATGCCCCCCAGGACACGCTTGGCCCTCCTGGCTGCCAGGGCACTGCTGCCTCATGTTCAACTTGCCACTGACCAGGACCCCCAGGGCCCTTTCCATGGCACTGCTCTCCAGCCCCTCACTCCCCAGTCTGTCCATACATCCAGGGCTGCCCCATCCCAGGTGCAGAATCTGGCACTTTCCTTTGTTGAACTTCATATGATTGGTGATTGCCTGGCCCTTTACTTTTGTCGAGGTCTCTCTGCAGGGCCTCCCTGCCCTTGAGGGAGTCAGCAGCTCTTTCCAGTTTTGTATTGTCTGTGAATTTGCTCAGTATCCCTTCCAGGCCTACATCCAAGTCATTTATAAAGAAGCTGAAGGGCACAGGGCCTAAGAGGGAGCCCTGTGGAACCCCACCAGTGACAGGTCCCCAGTCTGATGTCACCCTATTCACTTTGTGCCTGACCCATGAGCCAGCTTCTCATCTGTCACAGGATGTGTTTGTTCAGCTGTGAGTTGGACATATTGTCCGGAAGGATACAGTGAGAGACAGCAATGAGCACTTTAGTGAAACCCCAAAAGATTACATCAACTGGATCCCCTTGATCAGCTGAGTGTGTTACCTTGTCTTAAAAGAAAATCAGATTGGATAATCAGAACTTTCCTCTCGTGAAGCTGTACTGGCTATGACCAAGGACTGCTTTGTCTTTCAGGTGTTTTTCAATCCCCCCCACAATAATCTTCTCCACATTTACCAGGCATTGATGTGAGACTGACCAGCCTGTAGTTTCCACAGTCCTCTTTCTTGCCCTTCCTGAAAATTGGGACAACATTCACCAGCTTTCAGTCAGCAGTCAGATTGCTCAGGATTTCCAAGACTGCTCAAAAATCAGGAGAGGTTTTGCAATGACATCAGCCAGTTCTTGGAGGATTCTTGGATGAATCCCATCAGGGCCCATAGATTTTTAGGGATCCAGCTGCAGCAGTTGATACTGCACAGTTTCAGGGTTGATGGGAGTTGATTATTTTTGCACAGTCATGGTCCTCCAGCTCAGGGCACTGGGACCTCCTTATTCAGTCATCAGTGTTGAAGACAGAGGCAAAGAATGTGTTAAACACCTCTGCCTTGTCCATGTCTCTGTGAGGTGACCATCCTCATCCTCTAATGGGCTGATGTTATTTTTACACTGACTATTGCCATTAATATACTTTAAAAAACTTTTTTTATTGTCGCCCACATTTCTGGCCAGCTTAAACTCCGGTTTAGCTTTGGCCACAAATTTTCTCCCTACAATGACAAGCAGCACCTCTGTGGTCTTCTCATGTCACCTGACCTTGCTTCCACTGGACATATATCTTTTTTTGGCCTTATTTCCAAGAGAAGATTCCTGTTCTGACCTTCTGCCTTGCCTTCTTGACTTCTGGCATTTGGGAATTTTCTGCTCCTGTGCCCTTAGAAAGTGATCTTTAGAAAGTGACCAGCACTGATGGACTCCAGCATCTGCAAAAACATTTTCCCAGGGACCTTACTTACTAGATTCCTGAGCAGCCTGAATTGAGAAGTCAGTTCTCCTCATGTCCAGAGTTGAGTTTTGCTGGCACATTTTCTCCTGTAAACAGAGATTTTAAACTTGATCACTTTGTGGTCTCTGAGGCCAAGGCAAACACCAATCTCCACTCAAGAGATCCACACTGTTGACAAGCAGTTGACAAGGAGGGTGTCTTTCCAAGTTGGCTCTTCTCTCCCTCATGCTTTCCAGCAACAACTCTTTGTGATAAAACACCATACTTCAGG
Organism: Corvus cornix cornix; assembly: GCF_000738735.6. Lineage (NCBI taxonomy): Eukaryota > Metazoa > Chordata > Aves > Passeriformes > Corvidae > Corvus > Corvus cornix. Next base: position 9,030,076 of record NC_046357.1, on the reverse strand, counting down.
GTAAAAAGATTGAAAACTTTGAAGTCTGTTTTTTACATTTAATTGCCTATACAGCATGCAGCATATTGGGTAAGAACCTACAGATTTATAGTGCACTTCCATGCTCTCTGTCTATGCTTTCCTGCGCTGATAAATGATAGAAAGTCTTGTTCTCTCTTGTAACTTTAGCTGCCAGAAATTTAAGCCATACGTCTTCTCTCTTCTGCTGCAGAGAGCTGTGCTGGAAATACAATAAAAGAGAAGTCACTCTGATGAATAGATTAATCTTTAAAAAAAAAAAAATTGTGTAAATTAGTTACTGTACAAGTTAGGAACTTTTTATTGTCTTTCCTTTCAGATCTTCATAATCATTGCAAAGAAATTATTAAGTAAGCTATGATTTATGGGCTAAAAATGCTTTGATCTTTTCCAGTATCTGTACTAACCCTCCTTTTCCATGACCGAATAATTCAACCAATATTTGTGATATTACAGTCTAAGACACTGTAATTTACAGTGTTGCTGAACTTTTTTATTTGCTTTGTAACAGTTTCCAATAAAATGATGAAGTTTTTGCATAAGAACATCTGTTTGCCTGAAGAGAAAGATCTTTAACACTGGATGTAGTCCATGTTCTTCTATGTCAAGTAAAGCACCAAATATGTGTGAACATGGTAAGCAGAAGGAAAAAACCCAGAAAAAACCACATAAATTGTCCTAGGTCTTTAGAACAAGAAGACACTCCTAATGACAAAATAAGCTATGGATTTTTAGCTAGTCAGGAAGGCAGTTTGCCTAAAAACTTATTCTGATTCACCTGCAGAATGACACCTGAAATGAAACCCGAAAGTTCTGCCCACTGTCTGCTGCTTGTTAACAACTGATAAACATGAGACACCACAAAATGTTCAAAACTTAAAAGGAAGCTGAAGACATCAGACAATCTCAGAGCTTGCTGGACAACATAATTGTGTATTAGGAGTAAAAGTGGAAGAAGTAAAGATTTTGATATGAAGTCACCTTTTATTGCACCTCATCCATACAATTATCCTCAAAAGTACATTAGATGAAGAATAAAGACTAAATAGATGGTCATCAGGGGCTCCATATCAACAAAAATTAGAGTCACCTAAAAAATTCAGGAGGCTTCTAATGTATTTTGTACATTAAGGCTTGTGACCATTTTGGACAGCTATGAATTTTTGTTGTAATTCCCTACTTTCCAATATGATCATGGGATGAATGCCTGTTGTTTCCTTTGCATTAGAGCAAAGATAATTGTGATTACATGTCTAAACATTTTCCTAGGTATAGGAATTTCCCTGCATTTTTGAGACCATTCTGTTAATCACCTTGTCTGTTTGAATTTATTTACAATGTTGGGGTTTGTTGTGGTTCTTGTTGGTTTTGGTTTGTTTTCTTCAAAATAAACTGATCCAGTTTTCTGTACCAGTTCATGATGATCTGAGCAAACCATCACCCTTATTTTGTGGTCAGGCATACCCACGGCTTAGCAAAGTCCGTAATTACTTCTGAGAAGTTAATGTGTATGTGACAAGCTACTCATTGCAGGAATGTAACACCAGTCCCTGTATCTTTTGCTGTAAAGACCAAACTATTAAACAGCAGTAATGACACATGGTTGCTCTTGTAGCTGTCACTGCTAACAAAGCCATCTTCAGCAGCCTTGTGCAGCCTGTTATCTCTCTTGTTGGTGTTCACTGTTTGTGACTCTGCCCTATGTTTCTGAAGTGACAGGCTCCATTAATAAATGGGTAACTATCACAGTAAACAAGCAGTTGATTATCTTTTTTACTTAATACTTTTTCTATATATAGGGGAATGTAGCTGGCTCATCCCTGACACCCTGTGGTGCTCAGAACCATGGGTTGATGGTGATGGCAGTGAACAAAGCCGAGGTGCCTGGAAACTTCATTGCTGTTAAACCTCAAATGAATAGGAAGCTCTAATATTTGAACTAGGGAAAAATACCCAAAATAGGATTGTAAAGACCTATTCAGCTATCTGTAGTATTATATTACAATGCAAAACTGTCATAGGAAAAAAGTATGTATCTCGTCATACTAACCAATTCTCCATTAAAAAAAAAAAAAGAGAAAAAAATCTGTTTCTCTCCCCTTCCTCAGAATGTTTTTGATAACATTTATCTCATGTGATTAGATGATATGAAATCACTTGTGACTACTGGAGAGAGATGGCTATGAAGGACTGGAGGAGCATAACAAAGTTAGGCACCTGGGAGGTAGAATGACAGAAGAGACTGTCTTTTGTCAGTGCAAGCAAATGCACAATAAAAGGGATAATTGTAACTGCAAACATACCTTGGGGGGATGTTCTAAATTAACTGTACCTTTCAGGAAAAAGGATCTGTGCATAGGTCCATGAAATTACTTGCCTAAAACATATTTGTGTGCTAGGAAAGCAAATAAGAAAATAAGGATGGAAGAAGGAGAGATAATAAGAATTCCTGTAATTACTGTAACCCTTATATAATGAGGATTAGAATGAAATGTTAAATAAGTATATTACCTATAAAACTTTATTATTATCCCATATATCTGACACTGATTATCCTATTTAGAAAGAAAATATATATGTAGCATTGGAACATGCTTTTTATTTAGGCTTAAATTTACATATATAATTTATATGAATTAAGTAGAACCTTTTATAGCTGAACATCATCATTTTTAAAATAACTGTTTTGTACTGATGAAATAGTACTTACTTATTTGCAGGGAGAAATTTGGCTCCTGGGGAACTATAATGAGCTGAGGTGAGGGAAAAATAAAGGGAAATTACAGCAGAGGAAATTGTTCCACTGTTACCCCATTTCTATAGTGTTACTGGAGAAGCTGAATGGATGAGAATTGATGGTTATGTAGCAGACCACCTTGAGTGCCATCACATGGTGTGTACAGGACAACCAGGGGATCAGATGCAGCCAGGTGGGTTTATGAAGGGCAGGTCCTGCCTGACCAACCTGATCTCCCTTTATGACAGGGTGACCAGCTTAAGTGTGTGAGGGAAAGGCTGTGGGTGTTGTCTACCTGGACTTCAGCAAAGCTTTTGACACTGTCTCCCACAGCATTCATCCAGACAAAACTGGCTGCTCATGGCTTGTGCTCTTTACTTGGTAAAAACTGTCTGGATGGCCGGGCACAGGGAGTTGTGGGGAATGGAGTTACAACCAGCAGGTAGCTGGTCATGAGTGGAGCTCCCCAGGGCTTAGTACTGGGGCCAGTCATGTTAAATATCTTAATCAATCGTTTGGATCAAGTGCACTCCCAGTTAGTTTGCAGATAACACCAAGCTGGGTGAGAGTGTTGATCTGCTGGAGGGCAGGAAGGCCCTGCAGAGGGATCTGGACAGGCTGGATCCATGGGCTGAGGCCAGAGCTGGGAGGTTCAACAAGGCCAAGTGCTGGGCCCTGCCCTTGGGTCACAACAACCCCAGGCAGCGGCAGAGGCTGGGACAGAGGGGCTGGAAAGGACCTGAGGGTGCTGGTGACTGTCGGGGTCCCTCCCCCCCGCCATGTGGCCCTGGAGAGGGGCCCTGAGGCAAGACACGAGGTTTCCCTGTCCCTGCTCAGCCTTGTTCCCCACTGGTTGTTTTGTGTTCCCCTGCGCGGGCAAGGACCCTCGGGTCTCGTGATTGAGCAGTTCCTCGGCAGAGCCCCGGCCATGCGGCTGGAGAAATAAACATCTCTGAAACATCTATCAAGAATCAGTCCATAAATATTTCTTTTCAACGGGACTCCTTGTTTGATACATCATGTTACAGTATCCCCACTGCAACAGGTGACAGCAGCTGGACATGAGCCAGGGTGTGCCCAGGTGGCCAAGAAGGCCAAGGGCATCCTGGCCTGGATCAGCAATAGTGTGGCCAGCAGGACCAGGGCAGGGATTGCCCCCCGTACTGGGCACTGGTGAGGCCACACCTCGAGTGCTGTGTCCAGTTCTGGGCCCCTCACTGCAAGAAAGACACTGAAGTGCTGGAGCAAATCCAGGGAAGGGCAGCAGAGCTGGGAAAGGGTCTGGAGCATAAGGCGTGTGAGGAGCAGCTGCGGGTGTTTAGCCTGGAGTAAAGGAGGCTCAGGAGAGACCATATTGCTTTCTACAAATACCTGAAAGGAGGTTGTACTGAGGTTGTGGTCAGTCTCTTCTCAAAGGAAGTGGCCTCAAGCTGTGCCAGGAGAGGTTTATATTGGATGCTGGGAACACTTTCTTCATGGATAGGGTTGTCAAGCACTGAAACAAGCTGCCCAGGGAAGTAGTGGAGTCACCATCTTGTGACTATTTAAAAGATTTGTAGAAGTCGTGCTTGAGGACATGGTTTAGTGGTAGACTTGGCAGTTTTAAGTTTACATTTTGATTTGATGATCCCAAAGGTATTTTCCAACCTAAATGTTTCTGTGATCCAATCATTTGAAGGAAAATTCTGTAGCTTCTTGGCTTTTAACTGAATGATGGAATCAACTATGTTGCTGGTTTTAAAATCTAGAACAGGATAATACACCTTCTAAAAACAAGCACAGAACTGTCTGCATCTGCTTTGTATAGTCTCCTGGACTTTTTTTATTTCCAAAGTATGATAAATTAACCTTGAAGTATAATATGATAAATTTAACTTTTTAAACTTAGTAACTACATGCTTTCATGTGTCAGTTTGTTCGCTAGAATTTGAACTACTTTGCAAGGTTCACTTGAAGTTTATGCTAGATTTGATATTCTGCCATGAAAAGAATTTGCGACTGCTTTATATTTTTGAGATTTTACTTTGTTCAAAACAAGTCTCAAAACAAGTCTCAAAACAGGAAAATCTTTAAGATAATGTTTGAATTTTAACAAGTGTTCTGGGAGCCACAACTGTCAGTGAAATCCAGCCTCTGAATATCAATTTCATTTTGATCAAGCATTACATCCTAAGATTGTAATTTGTTCCATAACTCTGAAGCAATTATGTCAGCGTGATCACCATCTGCACTAGGCACAATTTCAAATCAATGCTATTCTTTTTTTTTTTTTTCTTGAATGCGAGAAGCCTTTGTTAATCTTATATCACATTGAAAAAAAATGATCTCCCTATGGGGCCCCATCTATCATAAAAGGAAAATAAAATATGAAGCTCTTGGGTTATTGCCTCAATTTCTCTATTAGTACATTCATAAAACAAATTGTTACAAGTTTGAGAGACAAAAGTGCAAGGACTCTGTCCTACACTCAGCAAGTACCTAGATAACTTATGCAAATGCCTCATTTCAGTTCAGAGTAAAGAACTCATCTTGAAAGAGTTAGCATAATCAGTTAACTGTCACAATTTTTGTAGGACCTGATTCGGAAATTAGCAATTTGCTGAAGACCTAAGGCTGTAGAGTTCTGGTATTCTGTATAAATTGCATGGGTGAGCAAGTCAGAGTGAAAGAGATGGTCTTAACGGTAATGATATTGACATGTTTTTACTCCAAGCCATTTCTTAAGTAAGTTGAACAAAAGTGCATGATATTAGAAGAACTATTTATGTTGTTTCTAAGTCCTAAACTAAAAACCTGATAAACACATTTGAATTCAACCTGTATTTGAACACCTCATTACATTTAGTGAACGAACATAGAGAATTTGTCTTGATGTGGCCTCCATTTGTGGGTTTGGACCCTGCTTGACTACGGAAGGAAATCCCTATCCGGCCTTAGCCCTTTGGAGACAACTACAGAAAGTATGTACGTAGACCTTTGTAAGCTGCAGTTTGTCTGTTTCAATTTTGTATCAACAAAATGAAACCGTAAAAACATAGGGGAGGCCACTAATAAACCAGGAGAAGCAATCATTCAGCTCAGAACCTTATCTCTGAAAGTGGACAGATGAGAATTGCTAGAGCAGAATGAAAGAACAAGGAGGTTTTTTATTGCTTTGTCTCCCAGCACTGAAATAAAAGTATTTCAAGAGGTTTAGTGTCTGTGTACTTTATAGACTTCTCTTTGCAGCTTCAGCATCCATGATGTCCTTCCACAACTAATTCCACCACATATCTACAGTCTGTGAAAACAACTTCAAATGTAAAATGTGAAAATTGGTAAAAATACTTTTACCCTGACAAGGTCAGTAGCTTTTCTAATTGAGGAAATCAATCTCAAACATGGTTGAGAGGGGGAGTGGCATGAAGGAAATGGGCAGAAAAGTGCAGCTATTCCCTGCAGTGATGCTTTAGTTTTATTTCATCACTCATGTGGAAAGTTGATCTGCAAGGGAGCAGTGAACACAGAAGATTTAACTGTAGTTCTGGTTCACATTTGGATTGTGTGTAGAGCAGATTTCTTATTCTATTCTTACAATATTAAGGAGAGAAAAAGCCAAAGTCTTGTTTTTGTTAAGCTCCAGTCTCCTTTGCTCTCAGGGAAAATCCTGTTTAGCTTCCCATTGTGGATGAAAGTTTGAGCTCTACCATACGTGTATGCTGGATGCCTTCAAAGGGCAATGGTTTCTGTTATCACATGCTAGGTTTCAATAAGCTGCACCTCAGAGGTGCTCAGCCTGAGGCATGCAACTGTTGTACATAACCTGCTGTGATTTGGCTGACCTGTCATGAAGAGCAGGGAAAAGACAGAATTCTGTGATACTTGAGGCAAGCACTTTTACTGTAATGTCAACCTTTATTTCTCTGAACCAGGTCACCAGCTTGGACATCTCTAGCATGCATTAATTTAATCTTATATTGAGAAAAAGGGCACAGAGTTTAAACTTGGGACTTGCATAAGGCTTAGCAAAGATAAATGTAAAGATATATATACTTGGGATGGAATAATCCTGAGCAGCAATCTAGGTGGGCGCTGTCTGCCTCAGCAAGGGCTGTGTGGCCCTGGGGCCCTGGAGGACAGCAAGATGCACAAGAGCCACCCTCAAGCTGGCAGCAGCAAGGGCCATCCCCATCCAGTGTTTCAGTACCAGGGGCACAGCCAGGAGATGGAGGGATGGGATGGTCCCCTTCCACCTGGCACTTGCTGGAAACCCACAGAGAAAACTGTGTCCAGCTTTGGTCCCCTCCAGCTGTAGAGATACAGCTGGAGAGAGTAGTGGGGAGTCACTGATGTGGAACATTGTAGTCTTACAGTACCTACAAGGTGGTGACAGAGAAGATGGAGGTTCTCTCCTTGCAAGAGAACAGGACAAGAGGCAGCAGGCATAAGTTGCTTCAGGGGAAATTCTGGAGGGGTTGGTGGTAGTTTTGTTTTTACTTCCGGGTTTTTTTTGTTTGATTTGTTTTTGTTTGTGTCTTTTAATACACCACTTCTTGTAGCTTCTGTTCCTTGACTTAATTCTCTTTATCACCAAGTCCTCAAGTGGACTATAAATGGCTATGTTAGTGCTTGCCTTGATTATTTATCTCTTTCTTTTTAATTCCCTGAGCTATAGCTTTGTTTGGGTAGAATAGGTATGAATTTTGCATTTATTTTATTTTAGTGCATTTATGTACTTTCTCCCATACCAAGGGACAAGTTAAGATTTCTGTATAGCAATCCAATTAAAAAATAAGGTGAGATGGTTAGATCCCCTTCCCCGTGTGACATTGATTCACATTCAGTTCACGTGGATAGTGATAAATTGCCAACTGTGAAATAAGCAGATACTTCCAATCAGAACAGTTTTAATGTAAAATTTAGCACCACTACTTGACTCAGCAGACTGAGGCTTGAATATGAGTTACAGTGAATTTACATTTCCATCACTGAGTTTGTCCCCTGGTACCAAGGTTGCATTACTATTTTATTGACAACACAATTTCAGACTCTTGGGGTATTAATAACCCTGGAACTTGCTTTAATGTATTTTCAGATAAAAATTCTTTGCTAAAAGGCCTCATGACTTTGAGCCTGTCACCTGCAAAATGTTTGCTGGATTATTGCTGTGGTACAGTGAGCTGTTACAGTTGAACAGGTAAAAAAAAGTCATAATCAAGAAATCAGACACTTTTAAGAGGGCTTCTTTGTACTGCAGATTACTTGCAGAGTCTTTTAGGTACATCACCTTAAAAAATGCTGAAAATGGTCTGGCTAGCAACATGAGATGCCTTAATTGTGAAGTGCTATACCCATATGTCAGCCATGTAGTCCTCAATTTAATAAATTCATCACCTCATTTGATGTTTCCAAATTTATTCTCTGTTCACTATTGTTATCCTCACCATTTGAACAGTTGTTGAAAAATTTAACCTGCTTTTTTCCCTTTGTATTTTTCCATGCAAATAGCTATCAGTTTGATGTTTGGGAAGGGGGTGTGTGTCTAACCATTAGAGCAAACACACCTGTGACACTGTGATGTGTATGGATTAGGAATTGAGTCTAAATCTGTGCTCTCACAAAGGTATATGGCTTTTGTGTTTGAAAGTGTGAGTCAACAGGGTAGGTACAACCTGTTCCAGCCAGTGGGAACTGGGTACTGCTAGCAAAGACAACCAAGTGTAGCCAATATTGTGGCAGGGTACATTAATCTAACCCTGGATTTTTCTCTGGTTGCAATTTTACACCTGGAGAAATAATTCCGTTTGATCGAGGTGCATGACAACTCTTATTTTCCCAGGTAGAGCTCTACCTGTGTTTCTCAAGTATTAGGCTGGATTCTTCAGGTATCCCAACAGGATACTATTTGCTCCCTGGTTTTGGTTTAGCATTCTTTCCAATAGCAGTGCCTCTCAAGGAAATCCTTGTATTTCTCCTCAGGCTGCCTCCACTGGTTACATTTAACCTGCTTTGACATACAGCCTTGTCAAATAGCCAGAGTGCTCTCACCAAGAGTGTTCTATGTATTAAATGTTTTGTGAACACTTTCTTGAGCTGTTTCATTTCTGGGCATAATGACATTTAAAACTGCATATGTTTTTACTCACTTACCTTGCCTCATCTGCTCTGAGGGACTGATCCTTCTGTTTCAGTTTGTTGACAAATGTAAAAATTCATTACATGGGTTCCTGATTATGATTTCTTCCTCCTAATGCCCAAATTACTTCTCCTGTTCTGTTTTGAATTATCTTAAGGCTTTTTAATACCTACTATGGCTGTGAGTATTAATTGATCTGCTCTACTGGGTGTTAATAGCATTATTAGGTATGCCTAATAATCACTCCATTAGCTGTATCTGGGGCAAGACCAAAAAGCTGAGACCTTTTCAAGTTGGATTGCAGGTCCCTGTAAGAAAAGCAAACTGAAGTATTCCTCTTCCTTGCCCTATGGCTATCATCCCAAAGGTTTTAAGTTATTGTCTATTTTTAGGTATTGTCTCTTGATTCCTAGAGAGAAGAATTGCGGATTACTGACTCTTTGGATGACATGCTTCAGAAAATGCTGTGATGTATTAAAGCTTGCTGTCCTTCTTTAGGGATGATTTACCTAAATGCCCAGTTGCAAATGCCACACTAGTCTGTGGACCAATTCAGGAATTCAAACTAAATTATTCGCTTTTTCAGTTCTTTGGCTTTCATAAAATAAGGTGTGAAAATAGAAAATGTGCATCAAATATCACTCTCATATTAAGTGAAAACCCAAATTGTTTGTGTTTTTTTTTAATTTCTCCTCTCTCTTTACTATACTTACAGAGTTCTACCAAACAGATGGACATATATTGAGAAGAAATATAAAGGAGACCAACTTAGTTCTGAACAAAGTTGCTCTGACCATTAGAATTACCTAGATTTCCTGCTGTGTTAGAATGAGTTAAATGCCAAATGCTATCTCAACAGATTAGATTGTAATGAACTGAAACTGTCTATGGCTTTCCTAAAAGAAGGGCCCTAATTCTGCTGCTGGAAGTCTTGGAAGTACCCATGGGAATACTCAAGGATGAGTTTCCTTCAGTAGTCTCTGGTTCTATTGATGCCCCTTGCCTTTTGTGTAAAACCTCTCTGACAACAGCTGCAACTTGCTGACAAACAGCTTCTAATTCTGCCATGTAACTACTAACTGGATCCAGACAGGAATCATTCTCCCCCACCTCTCTTACTGCAAATACTAAACACTAGATATGCAAATTTTTTCTAGGCTTCTTAGCAGCAGAGATAAGAACAAACCCTCTTCCCTGCTCTTACCATTCCTAAGGAACTGGGGTGGAATATGGAAGTGAGGAGAGGATGAGGGTTCTTGGCTCACATTTTGTTGCTCTACTTGTTTTCCTGGGAGTAGTGACTGTCAAGAGGACAAGTTACTTCTTCCATTAGCACAGTGGGAGCAGTTTGCAGCAAGTCTGGTTGACAGTTTTCTCACATAGTTGCTGGAGCTGTTACCGTTTTGCTGCCCATTGTGATACAGCCATCTTACTCATGCTCCAGGCTGGCTTCAGAGGGAAGTAGACACATGATTTTTTTATAATCACTTTGTTAGGACATCCCACGAGTTGTTAGTGTCAGCAGCAGCCCCAATTAACCATGTTTTCTATGGCTGCTGCCCTGAAGGGAGAAGTAACAGGTGACTTCCCTGCCAGCCCCAGGCTAAGTTCAAAGCTGTGATACAGCTGCATCCCTGGACTATCCCCAGCTTTCTTCCACAGAACTGAAATTATTCCCATATGGTTCTGTTTTTCAGCTTTTAAAATAATAATGTGTATATGAGCCTAATAAAACTTGCCTTTTATATCTAAATAAGACTAGATCTTCTTTCCTGAAGGTAGTCTACAACTAAAAAATTGAATCTCACATGGAATGTATTTTGGGCAGTATCACTCTGTGCTTGTTCTCTTTTTTATTTTTTCATAAATGTTTCCTGCTGTCAGACATGAAATATTGAGCTAGATGGACCTTCAGTATGACCTTGCATTGCTGTACAAAATGTTAGTGAATGGAAAAAAGAACATGAGGCTTGAATATCAGCCATAAAACACTGAACTCGTTGGAAAATTGATGGAATATAACTGATATTCTGAATACTTTTATGGGTATGCAGTCAGATTGAATATTCTAGTTTCCACAGTTTCCACACTGGAAAATTATGGTAGAAAGTAATGGTTATGGAAGCAGTACTTTTTATTTATTAAACTAAATGAAAAGACAACTTCAATGTTGACCTTGATTGTAGTGTCCTATTAAAGGAACCATCTAAATAATAGTCTCGTTCAGAAAGTTGATTCCTCTCAAAGAATACAAATCTTTGAAGAGATTTTTAAACTAGGATCTTAGACACTCATTTCTTGTTCTGTAGATTGTTATGAAATACTGTCCTAAAAAGACAGGACAGATTCAGGTAAAATAAGCATCAGGCAAAAAACTGTGTTGTAAAATATTTAATTCTTATCAGTATAGAAACATTTCCTGACTGAATTACAGATATTGCACATATAGGTGGCATTTACTGTTGCATCTATATTAGACCATATAAATTGTCTGTTAGCCTGCATGCACTCTAAGAAAAAATAATTTTTTAAAAAATAAATAATCCTTTAATTATAGTTCATAAAGGATATAGTTCATATGATAGCTAATAAATGCTGGGTTCAACTCGTCAGTACTGATTTGTATGCATTTTAAACTGCTCATAAATGCAATGCTGGCTGTGGTAGATAGGATTTAAATTATTGAGCCTAATAGGGGCAGGTTCAAAAAGTACCTTTCAAGTTCTTGACTTCTTGCAGAAAGTGTCGTGTTTTAAATAGTATCAGTTTTCTGATACTTAGTTGGTGTCTCCATTAAATGACAGAAATGTCAAAAGATCTTTAATTCTGGTATGAAATGTAATCATCTGGACTTGTCGGATTTCTCATACCGCCACAACAGCATGATACACAGTCACTGCTGTTAGGAAATATATAAAGTGTTAATAGCTGTAGGTAGAGCTGCAGGTCACTGACTCAAAGTAGTTGAAAACTGTCTGCATTTAACCATGTAGTTTTTCTGCTTTTGTAAGTAATGTCTGAAAATCAACTTCATATATGCTAATATTAAGACAGCCATACTTGTTTACACAGTAGAATTAAAGGTTTTTGAGCACAGAACTGTGAATCACATCTCTCCCTCCCCCTTTTTCCATGTAGCTTAACAAGTCTGTGAGTTTTTGGAGTTTTTTGCATACTATTGTTTAACTAGTATAAATAATTTTAATCGACCCCTTAAAAGGATATTGTGAAATTGTATTAAAGTGACAAGAAACCCTAACTCTCTTTCTAAGTTCACCACTAAGCATCCTGCTGTCCGTTGCCATACTCTAGTCAAGACCTTTTTCCTACATGTGTCCAAATGGACTTATATGTGGGAGTACAGTCACACTTTAACATGCTGGAGGTGCCTTTAAGGGAAATATGCTAGCTACGGAAACAGCATCACCATTTTTCGTAGCTAAGTGTTGTTCCCATTTGATTTTCCCTGCATGGAAATACATAGGATTTCAACTAGAACGTGTAGATGGCCTACACAACAAGTGGAAAATACTTGGTCATGTGGCACAGCCTGCTCTCTGCAATGAAAGGGCATTTCATGCCAAAACCATGCAACTTTTCTTGTCTTGGAATTTTTTCTGAGAAACCAATACCTCATTCTCCTGTTTCTGGCAAATGTTAAATTCTGCTTGCCATTGAAGAGAAAATACACATGCTTTTGTGGAAAGCAGTCATACCTCTTCCTTGCAGCATTCACAGCATTCACTTTTGTCCCTTAATTTGGTGCTCATGTGCTTGCTCGAGCTTTGTGGCTGTGAACAAAGTATCTGGCCAATAACAGATGATGGTGAATGGAAATAAAGAATGTATTTCACTGAATCATTTGTTGATTAGTTACAGTTTGGATACAATTATTTTTGACTCTGGCTTGTCTCTTGGGAATCCAGTTTTTCATCTGCATATTTTTCACAAAATTGTCCTGAATCCCTGTTAAAAACAAGATAAAGTACTCTGTAAAAGACATCTACATTCAAGCTTACGTGACAGGCTTTTTTAGATGGTTACTGGGAATGCTTACCTTCTGTTTCTCCACAGTATACACACACTGAATTAATTTTCCTGTATCAAAAGAAAGATGAGAGTCATTGATCATGCTTGATGATGTTAGGGAAATCCCCAGGAGATAAGTTACTTCACAGTCAAAATACAGGAGTGTCATACAGACATTTTGTTCAAACAGTGAGCATTTCAACCTCTGAAGTTAAGCTTTATTCACCTCTTCAATGTATCATGAATAAAACATTCTGTATCACTGCTTTGTAACTTTAAGAAAAAAAAAGAAAATGCAAAAACATTAATACTGTATGGCTGCCCAAAATAGCTGATTCCCCCATCTGCTACAGATAGGCTGGAGTAGAGATGTGTGAATTGTGCCAGCTCAGTTTTGATTTGAACTGCATCTCCTGTAATAACTGAACAACTCCCAAATTAGGAAACCAGTAAGCACATAGAAAAAGATAATGGCAGGGTGGTAATTTCTCCAACTACAGACAAATAAAATAAATACCTTAGTTTTCTCTCCAAAGGATTTTTGAGGACTGTCATTTTGATCTCCTTTTTCTTCCTTTGTTTTCCCCATTGTGTCCATCAGTTCTGTATCCTACTCTTGTAAAAATAGCAAATTCAGAAAGAAGAGATTCATCTTACACGTGGCTCTGAGATTAGCGATTCTTTTTCAATTTTTTCAATTTTATGTTACAATGTTTTGATTTGATTTTTGCTATAAAGTGTCTCTTGCTATATCACAAGCAGTTCTTTAGGCTGAAAAAGTTCTGGAACAACTAATGTTGCTAATGATTATCATCATCATTGCAAAGTTTTGCATTGGTTCAGACCAACTTCATGAAGAACCTTGAAAATTTCAAAGGAACTTCTAAGAAATATTTTATATCCTCTTATATGAGGAAACAGCATTGTGAGTCACTGAAGTACTATCATAAATGATGAGAATATACATTACTATGTTTGGTAGTACATGTTGTTGCACAAAATAAACACAGGGATGGAGATAATTATGTTTGTGGTTCCATGAAGATTCTGTGGGATGTGAACAGCTGGCAACCCCTGGGGTTGTCCAGCTTCACATTTTGGCTAATGTTTGCTTTACTATTATTTGCCTTTCTGTGCTCTTGCATGGTGCATAATAAATCAGATTTCTGGGATGAAGGTGTGCAGTATGTTTAAATTCTCAGTGCCTCTTAGGCACACAACTGCAAATCATGCATAAAGAAACAAACTGCGCTGGAGAGCAAGCTTTGATCCTGCCAACTCTCAGACCTTTCTCTAATGCATTAAATTAGTCAACTATTCCTTCAGGTAGTTTATCATAGATTCACTGAATTATTTAGGTTGGAAAAGACTTTTAAGATCGTCAACACAAACCCTTAATCTAAGATCACCAAGCCCAGCACTTTACCAGGTTCCTAATGCCATATTTCCATGCCATATTTACATTTAAATACCACCAGGAGTGGTGACTCAACCACTTCCCTACAGAATTGTGCAGTATGTGATTCAGCATGAAAGAGGTAAATGAAGATGAGTTTTTAAGGGGGATGTATATGTTAATGTTCTGGAATTAATCTTTTTCAACAAAGCTTCCAATCATCAACAACTTCCCTTCCTAATTTCCATGGGGTCCTTGCTTCTCCTCCATATAAATGAATAATAGGAGAAGACTATGTGGTTTTAGAAAATGATCTAATAAATTTAGAATGCCTTAATTAAATCACAGCTTGTAAAAACACATTTTATGAAGACAATATTTTAAATCTTGAACAATTTTTATGTGCATCTGGAAATAAAGTGATTGCTAGTAGATAACTGCATACTTGACATGTTTAAGTGCTTGCTTCTTCGTCTGTGACTTTAAATAGTGCACACTTGTCAGAACTGCTTCAGGTTTCAGTAATTCCTTGGCAAAAATTGCTAATAGATCATAACACCTCATATTTTTATTTGTAATATATCATCCTTATGCATCAGACTGACTCAAAAACTAATCCATTTATGTGTAATTCCATTCTATTACTATAAAAAAGCCCCAGCTCATCAAAACATACTAAATTCATGGTAGGCTTACAGTTAAATCTCTGCAGGAGGAAAATATGTATAGATACAAAAACAGCTTGAATCTTAATACAAGAAATTTCACATAGCACTAAGTCATGGCTGCTCAAAGATGTAAAAACTATGGAATACAAAGAATATTCAGGTAGATAAATGCCATGGGAGTATTCTTTTTTCATACCTTTATCAGTATTTTTATCATAATGAAGTTGATGTGAAAGCTTGAGTTCTCTTTAATACTCGCATTGCTGTTACTGGAACTGCCCTGTTGCCAAGCCCTTCATCTGGATAATGGTCCAGAACAACCTAGAGTGTATCCTGCACCACACAGTGTCTGTTCTGTAGGTATGTTGCTGAACTTGTTCCTCAGAACAAGCATATGGGTTTATGGTGGTTGTCTTGTCACCAAATGAAAACAGCTTGAGAGAACAGAGAAGTAATAGTCAGAGTCTGAGCGTCTCATTCAAATTTTGCATACAAAGCCATATCTAAAAATAAAATATTGTTTAAAATTATGTGAAAGACTCAGTTTTTAATACAGGTAGAAGTGCAGTAAGACTTTAGACTCCATCTTGTCTCATGTAGTCTGGCTTTTGGGCAGCATTTTTTTTGGGAGTGGGGGGAATACCGCAATGTGTAACTGGGGCTTGTATTAAAGTTCAAGAGGCAGATCATAACTCCACACTAAAAGCCACATTATGACAAATGGCCAGGCTGTGTGATATCTTCTGAATGACAAAATCATCTTAAACTTGCTACTCATTAATAGCTAAAAATTGTCAGATTGCAGTTACAACTAAATGGTAGTTTGACCCCTTCACTAATGACAGAGCGACTTTGTGCTGAACTAATGGTGGATTCTCACTGATCTTTACCTGACTGACTAGGAAGAAAGTCTACTCAAAGTTCTCTTATCCTGTCCACTGGGACATTGTGCCTCATGTCTAAAGTAGTATTTAACATTTCCATTGCCATCCTAGGCTTCAGAAGGTGTGCTGATTGATCTTAATGACCATGTGTCCTTCTCCTATGATGCGCTGAAATGCATAATAATACATGGTTTAAGTACACTACATGATCCGGTAACACGCAGTCATCTTATCTTAAGTGTTTATTCCCTTAGAAGTCTTCTGCTGGGACAAAGAGCTGTGTTCATCTGAACAGTGAGGCTCAGATTGCACAGGAAAAAGATCCTGGGTTATTAAGATATATTTTTTCATCTGTATGTAAATGCTGTATTTTCAGGACCTGAAAATGTATGGAATTAATCAGAACTGTTGGAAGGGGGAATGGCTGGATTAATTGGTCTCTTCTATGTCTAATTCTTAAGACCTCATGAATACAGATGAAAATATAAGTTAGGAAATACGCAAAATTTTTTTTCACTCGTCTTTTGTTAGTTTTATACTTTTCAGTCAAAGGCATAAAAAATTCCTAATTATGGTAACTAAGGATAGATGTTTTAATCAAGATCTTACGAGCAAAGTGAAAAAAGACTGAATTTGTCCTTTCTGTATCTCTACTTTTCTCTGCTTCAGACCTGTATTTAATATTCACTCTAATTTGCAGATCTTTTAAAGTACAATAAAGCTTTTTCATATGATAACCAGTGCAAAAAATTTTTTTTCTAACTCTGAGACACAAGCTCAGGAAGAAATGTAATTATTATTCAGTTTTTAGATATAAGAATGATTTTCTTGCTCTTAAGGGGATTGTTGACAAGTTTAAGAACTAGAACAGTTACCCAAGTAATTCACTTTCTTAGTAAACTGTCATTATCTGTCTGATGTAGTCATCTACCTTTCAGATTTTTTGAGCATATTTGTTCTGTAATTTATCCCAATGAATAAAGCCAACAGCTCTAGAATTGTCATTAAATTCATGCCTTTTTTGTCTTGAGTGTAGCCTCTCCACACAATTCATACATTGGGAGCTACTGGAGAAGTATGCTGTTTGGTATATGGAGTCTGAAAGAATTTGTCATTCATTTAAGGAAAAAAAAAAGAAGATATGATTTCTTTATTTTTCTTGGTGGTTAGCACTGTATGTGTTTATGTGGGGTGTTTTGTCAGCTTTAATTGCATATGTCTCTATATGGATGACAAGTCAGGACTGACTATCTTTCTATGTTCTTTCTACTTCATACTGAAAAATCTTCCTGTTACTTTTGTGAGCATCAGTGATACTTCTGGTGTTGTAAAACAGGCTCCAGGAATCTTGATTTTTATTCTCCTGACACTTGCTTACAGTAGAGATGGAATAATACTTTTCTCATTTAAAATGGAATGCATGTCTCTTATCTTTATTTCACTACTTTTGAACCCATGGTATATTATCCTTTGGCTCTTATGGTTTTTTGTGTATGGAAGATAGAGTCATCATGGATAGCAGTGTCCTTTTTCACAGAGAATGCAGTCAGCATGAGCACTGTAAAATTTACTTTTCACTATCATTTCCCCAGCAGTATGATCTCTCTTTGCTTTATGCTTTATTACATATTCTTCAGAAAGAAAGCCATAGCACTCTGCAACACTGTAATTTCTATGTAAATGGGAATTATCATTGCGAATAAAACCAATGTTTTAATGTTCAAAGGCTGTATAAGGCACAAAGTAGAAGGCATGCATTAAGTAGGCAAATCCTTCAGTATTTCCCCATGTTAAATATTTTCTTTATTCTTTTCATATGGAATTCCTTCAATACTTAACTATTCTGCTTTTAATTTTATTGATACTTACATGTGCAACTAATTCTCCTCTTAGGTTGTCAAACAGTCCATTACAGTTGTGAGTGCTGTTGAATTGTGTGTTAAATCAAACCATCATGTTCATTTTTAATCCCTGAAAGCTCTGATAGATATCTGAAATAGTGCTTTTTAATATGTGCATTAGTGATATAGTTCTATATAAAAACATAATATAAACTTAAATTCCTGTGAGTTATATAATAATTGCTGCACCAGCTTCAAAGTTTTTGAACTAAATCACAGAAAATTTCAACTATTGAGCCTCACCACCTAGATTTTTGAGCAGTAATTATTATCAGGATATTTCTCTGCTGTTCAAAAGAGGGGAATAAAAGAACAGAAGATCTGTCTCCTGTTTCACTAAAACAGAACTTGACAGGCTCAGAACTTCTGTCTTGCTAGGATCTTTTATGTGCCGCTACTTTCTGGCAAGAACAGTTCATACTCATTTTTCTTTCCTTTTGCATGTCATCTGCATCTCAGAAAAGATTTCTAGCATTTGTTGTCTACATCAATGTTACTTTTCATAGACTATTGTGGAACAGTATTCTCTTATAACTGTGATTTAATATGACATCACCCTTTCTTTTCCCCAACATATTTTTTCTTCCTCAATGCAACAAACTATTCACTTACAATGAAAATGTGTCAACAGTGCATGTCTGTTGCTTGTCAAAAAAACAAAAAGAAAAGTAATGCTGCACAGTTAATCAGGAAAAAAGTGTAGCATTTATTTCCAGGACATTACCTATGATGAGAGAATCTAAAACTCCACCATATTTATGCTGTCGTCTCCTGACTTGTAAGATACAGGAAAAAATATTCAGTCTGGTTCTGAGTAGATGGGTACAGCTTTTAAGGTGGTGTTATTCATAGATCTAGTTCATAGAGCAATAATTAAATGTTAAAATCTCAGTTGTTCAACCTAAGAACAAAAGCAACACAATCCTCATGTCTGTGCAAAAAAGCTTTTATGTGCAGGTCAAGTGTAGTTGATTTATATAGCCCAGCCTAGATACTTCACTTGAGAAAAGTGAGCACAATCCTTCCTCTCCACCTCTTCAGACATCAGAATGGGACCGTGAGCACCAGTTCTCTACTGTTCTGTTTCTCTTCAGCATCATGGGTAAAGACCTACTCACACTCCCAAGTAGACAAACAAAAGTACCACAATGCAGTGATGGGAACAGCCAGTTTTTATAAATGCTTCTTTTAGACCAGAATGTTCTTGCTGTGTCTGAGAATGCAGAGGACAAAGAGGAGCTGTTCTCTTAGAGACCTGCAGAGCCTACCCCCTCTGATGTTCTTGCTAAATAACGTGGGAATGAAATGAGACCTTTTGCCACAGGGTGTTTTGAGCTCAGACAGATTTATTCAGCACTACATTACCAGAGCTCTCTAGATTGCTGGAAAAACCAAAGATTACTGTAACCAGTACACAGTAATCAATACCCAGAGGGTTGGTGGATGTCCCATTATTGGCAACATTCAAGGTCAGGCTAACTGAAGATGTGTGCAGCCTGGTCTAGTTGAAGATGTCCTTTCTTGCTGCAGGAATATTGGACTAGAGGACCTTTACAGGTCCCTTCCAAGACAAACCATTTTAAGACTTCTCAGAAAAGCCAGCTGGAGATGCAGTAGATACACAGAATGTTACTTTGCAAGGTACTGACTTGCAATCTGCAGGTTGTTTGGTATTCCCAACCCCGGAGCAGTGCTCATACCACATTAAGAAGTGAAGCCTCATTAAATACGTGAAGTTCTTGCTAGGACTGAGACCCCACCAATCTTGCCTGGAGCTTCCAGTTGTACCAGTTTCAGACTGGCTTAATATGTGAATTACATATTATGTGAATTACAAATTATTTACAGCTTAATGTAATTAATTACAGCTTAATGCTGTAATTCACTTGAGCTAAATGGCTAATATGAAAGGCTTAGAATTTGCCAGAGCAGCATGATTATGAAGCCTTAAGCTGTTCTTTCGTACAAAAAATGTAAACAGGTACAAGCAAGAATTAAATATATTTTACCTTTATGTTCTGTAAATACTTCTGAAAACATTGAGAACTATAAAGCTTGCAGACTGCTGAGTGATAATTAGTCTTTATGTCACTAAAAAAGCCTTATCTGTAGGATAAGGATCTGTAAATACTCTGCAGTGCACACGTGTAGAACTTCAAAAAAAAATATTTCATCAGACCCTCATGGGATAGCAGGTAAGGAATTTTACACGAAGATTAAAATGTGATTGTCTTCAGGAATATGCTGTATTCCTAAAGAATATTGAAATTCTGAGAGAGATTGTCAGACCTGCTTTCCTCTTGTTCTCAGATTCAGTGGATGAGTTTCAACTGCCTGTCTTGCTGCAAACCCCTTGTATCTAAGGCAAAGTGTACATGAAAGGTGAGATCATTCCCTAGCCTTCATTTCAGTGCACCCATTCACACCTGAAACATAATAGTCTTGCCTTGTCTAGGTTATCTCATAATGTGTGCTGGTGTTCACTGGTTTTGTGCTACAGCAATTTGTGCATCAGCTCTCCTAGCCAATTAACTCCAAATAAATTCAAATGTTTGTTTTCTTCCTATCTCACTTCTGTAGCTGGGGAGAACAGCTCTGACAGCCTTCTTGAGATCAGAGCATTGTTCCTTAAATCATAAGAACAAAGCTTTCAGAGAAGCAGATACAAGAGAGCCACTGCAGGGATTCTCTAACCTGAAGTGTTGGTAGCATTAACATAATTGAGCTGTTTCTGAAGTTCATGTGTCTCAGCAGAGATCTGGCAGCCGAAGCTGCCTGCAGCACTGCTGCTGAAGGAATATGTGCCAGCACGTGTGTTGTCTCTGCCCCACTGGACCAAAACCAATTCTTTAGCTTAAGTGAAGGACTGATGTAATTCTTGCTCTTTGATTTTGAGTAGGCATGTTTTGGTCATTTTCTCAGGTTCTTTCTGAACTAAACCCTACTAGTCCACCACAAAAACCCTGATAACATTGTCAGCCTACAGCATTTATGGATGGCTACCAAGAATGCACAGTGATACCTTTTAAAACCATGTTCTGTCAAGTACCCAAGAAAACTGAGTCTTTGAGGTTATCTCATGCAATTACGAGATACAGCTATGTGGATCAGAGGCAAAACATCAGTACTGCTTTGCCAAGAGTCTCTGAGGTGAGTGTAGGAAGACAGCCATTGAGAATCAGGTACGGCTGATGACCAGGAACATAAATTTCTTCCATCAGCTCTCTGTAGCTGCAATTATGATGACACTTCAAGTTTATGGAACATATTGGCAAGAAGAATTTGGTAAAACTACATAAGCATCTGGAAGTGGAACACTTGAAATATGAAGAATCAACCTTTTTACACTTCATTACAATTCCTGCTTTTTTCCTCTCTGTCTGCCAGCAACTATCTGTAACAGACTTCAAATTGAGACACATTAGGAAAAAATGCAAAGACAATCATGCGTGTAATTTCTTAATACTGAAATTACACATTCATACTGGACAGTTTCACATGAAATAAATGTAATTGTCTACTTGTATGTCCCATAAGCAGCTAGCCCCTGTCTTCACACAATCACTGTAAACTAACATGCAAATTAAATCCAGAGCTGCAATCTGTTATTACAGCATGTGTGATGTGTTGGTCTCACAGGTCTTCCTGAAAGCTGGTCTGGTCTGCCGAAGATAGCCAACAACTTTGACCAGGCAGTGGAAGCATATCAGCCATGACCACTTCAGTTCTGGTATTTGCTAGGATTGTGCTCATACTAATGAATATTCGTTATCAATAATGAGTATTCATACTAATGAGTATTTACATCAACATTGTTGCACTTATTTTCAGCTTTATTCACTGACTACTAAAATTTGCATGAAAGAATCACCTATATTCTTTGGAAGCTTCTGGGATACATAAGAAAAAGCCTAAGGCTGGATGTAGCCTTTTCAAGTTCTGCCTTTCAAATAAATCCATCATTAACTCACTGTTCTTTAAAAAAAAAAAAAAGAAAATCAAGAGGGAGTTTTTGGGGCTGAGATGATTTTCCTACTACACAAATACACTGAATTCAGAAAAAAAAGAGCTGTTAGCATCCTACTGAGCCTGTTGGATCAAACTACATGTACATAATTGTCTTCAGGGCAGTCCTGGATATCACTAAGTCTCAGATCACAAAATATCGTTGATTTTTATTACAAAATGGATGTAGGAAAACTTGCAATTTTCTGTTCCTTCCAGACTACACAAATTCTGTCTGAGTTGGAGAGAGCAGTTGGCAAAATTGTGTGGACTCTGAAGATTCTAAAGATTCCCTGAGCATCTACATATACTGTGGGAAAACCCCTACTTCTAGGTCCTGAAGCATTTAAGTATGTGATGTAGGCTTTGACCTTCTTCTTGTAAAGAAATATGTGGCCTAAACAACAGGCACTATTGCTTTTTGGGGGAGAAAGGACTGATGCTTATAAAGAAAGAAGTTCTACTTTGCTCAGCCTAAATAATGGTCTTTGGTCTTGAACTAATAAACCTCACCCTAATTTTAGCAATAAAAGCTTTCAATGCTTTCACTTTTATGTATGCAAAGAGACATTTTCGTCCTAAAAGGCACAAGACTAAAAGTCCTTCTTAGTGCCATGCCAGGAGCAAAAAGTATGATATAAAACCTTATTTCCAAGCCCTTACAGTTACAATACTTGATACAAATGGGAAAACCACAGTTTT
Source organism: Corvus cornix cornix (assembly GCF_000738735.6). NCBI lineage: Eukaryota > Metazoa > Chordata > Aves > Passeriformes > Corvidae > Corvus > Corvus cornix. Next base: position 9,007,621 of record NC_046357.1, on the reverse strand, counting down.
CTGCTGATCTTTGTGAGACAGTAGGATGTGCTAAGAAGATCACTTGGTCTGAAATTTTTAACTGGAACTACAGATGGAAAAGGAGTTCGGAACTTTTAAACTCTTCTGTCTTTGAGTAGCCGCTTCGCCTGACATAGCTGGAAGCTTTCAACAGTCCAAATGAGTTTCAACTGTCTTCTAAATTTCTAAATGTTTATTATTTAATTGATATTCTTAAAGGTAGGAAGCTTAGTTTTTTCAACTGTGAACAATTGTATGTTATCAAATATATTTGTTTGCAATGTTGCACAGAATAGCTGATGCTGGAAGAGATGTCTGGAGGTCAGCAAGTCCAATTTCCCTGCTCAGGGTAGGAGCTGCTAGAGTGGGTCACTCAGATTGCATCTCCATTTGTTTTGTTCATTCTGGTTTGATATTTTCAAGGAAAAAAGAAGAATAAAGGTTTTTAATAGTTGTACTTCTAATGAAACCAGACCCTTGTAAAAATGATATGTGAATTAGAGGAGAATGAGACCCTTATTAATGAGCTCTGTATTCTTGTCTTTCATTATACTTGCTTATGTTCATGAGCTTATGTTAGCTATCTTTATTTTGGATTCATGCTATAATGAATAGTGAAAATTCTGTACTGCTGGCGTGAATAACAGTATCAATATTTATTGTGGTGAGTAGTTTCAGCTTTGCAATTGCTGAATATACAGGCCAGCAGTTTGGGGGCCCGTTTGAAGTTAACTTGAAACCAAGCTGAGGTTGTTAGGGCTCATATTTAAAGTAAACAGAAGTGATCCTGGACATCTGATATTACCTGTTGTTTGCCTTGTACCTCCTGGCATAAAGGAGTGCACTTAGCCACAGGATACCCTTTCAGTTCTCTGTTCCTGAGGCCTCTCAGGTCACTGATACTGTTGTCAACAGCAATGTGATGACATGTTTGGTAGGATGAGGATTTTAAATGTCCTTTATTGTCCTCTTCCCATCATAAATGTGGAGATATCTTATGGATCAATTCCATCTCTTCTTCATGTTTATATAGGTTGTCTTTGCTTGTACATGGTATTGCTGGGAAAAAAAAACCAAACAAACCAAAACCCAAAAAAGCCAGCAATTGCAAATGCAAAAAAGTATTAGCTATATTTATAGCTGCCTTAGCAGACATTAGCAGTAAGAAACCAACACAGATTAATCATCCTGGTCTCTGGGTTTGCCATAACTCTTGTGACTGATCTGAAGGACTATTTTTAATATTTTCATCTGTTAGCTTCTGAACTTTAAGCTTAGATAAAGTACAAAACAAAATAAATTTTCAAGTAGCTATTGAGGATTGAAGTTTTTACTTTTTATTTCATCTTTGAAAGGTGAACAGTATTTCAAAAAATTAATAGAGGGTGTGAAGCACACAGAAACTATGTTTTTTAAAGAAATTCAAACACAGTGACAACATCCATAAGCTTATTTCCTCAATAATTTGATTTCACATTCCTATATACCTGTATAGGATTACATTAGGTAATCTGAGGGTGGAGTTTGGTTTCAGCACTTTATTTTTCCTTTTCCTAGCTTTTCAATGTCTTGGTTTATGTGCTCAGTTGATTCAAAAAACAGTTTTTATTTACAGCTCTGTTTCCAACTTTCTGTCACTTACAGACTGTTCTTTTAAGATCTATAGGTTGCTACTGCCCAAATTTTTAGGCAGTATCTTGGCATTCACTCTGTGCATGCTCCTTTGTAGTATTTCAGTATGTTCAGCCAGTGTCTGTCCTGATTTTCTTAAAGAAGCTGACAAAGTTTTTGAGCAACAGAATCATTGTAAGCAAGTTTGCAGAACATTATTTAAAAGAAGCTTGAGAGTTTAATATTGATATAATTACTCTTTTATAACATAATGAAAAAAAATAGAAAAAAAATGTTGAGAATTAGGGGGCACAGCATTGACCTAGAGGGTCTCTAAGGTCTCTTCCAACCCAAATTGTTCTATGAATTTATGAACTTGCCCTCCATGGAGGATTTGTCATGTAGAACCAATCTAGTTTTGAATTTTCACTTTTTTTAAAGCCTACCATGTACTGGTGTGTAGGAACAACTATCTTCTCAGATAAAGTAGGATAATCCCCACACTGGAGAATAAGGATTATAGAAACTGTTTTTAAGTAGTGCAGTTTTAGATCTCTTGTTGAATGTTATCAGTAGCATGACATTAGAGATTTCCTGAGAAGATTGTAAAATATTAATGGTTCGTTAACTGAAAAACAAACCTTGTTCACCTTGTTCACAATGTGAGTCTGTTTTGCCAGATAGGATAATGTTTAAGTACCAATATTTGATATTACAACTTTCTTATCACTACAAGACAAATGAGGCAATCTCAGGGGGAAAAAAAAAAAAACAAGTTACTGTAAGATGTAGATGTGACAAATCGTTTTAGGCTTGAACACTGCACATGAATGGATGCCTTGTACAATGCTTCTGAGGCTATTCCTTACTTAACAACACAAAAATGCCTAATATTTGAAAAGTCTTTAGTATCAAGGCACTGGGAATAATGTCTTGGGAAATCTTGAAAAGAAGTTCCAGGCAATGAATGAAAAACTATTGGAGATAATGTTGAGCCTTTAAATTGAAATTTCTAACAGCTTGACAGATACAGCAAGGTGGGTAAATCCTTACTTTGGGTAAATCTACGTAAGTAAGTACACAACTATGATGTGCTTCAAGTAGGTATCACTAATCTACTGTTCTTTTACCCTGTCTTACAAAACAGTAAATAAAACATCCTTTTGATGTCCACAGAATAGAAAAGAAATGAAAGGATGAACAGTGGTGTCAAGAAAGCCCTGTTCCTTATGGATTAAAGGCTAACAGGTTACAATGTGAGGTCTGAACAAAGCTTCTTTTTCTGTCTGGGGCCTAAGCCCTTCCAGATAGATTATCTGGTATTTGATGAGCAACCTATTGAACAGTTTTCCCTCTGTGGGAGTACTGGAACACTGTTTTTCACACAATTTTTGTAAGTTCAATACTTTTTCCATGAGCTGTGGCTGAACTTGGCCAGCATGTTCAAAGGTTATCACAGGGTCTTGGTCACACATTTCCACAAAATTATTTTTCATAGAAAAACAAAATAGTAATTTCAATGAGTAAAGAGCCCACTGTACTAGCTACAACATTCCTGGGTGATGGAAACCACTGAAAGAAAACCCCCCAAAAGCCCAAGTGATAACACACTAGAATATCTATCTAAACACCAGAATTATTCCAGATGAATTTAGATGTGTAGATAGTAGTTTTCTTCAACCATTTATTAAACATGCTTATTTGGATTGCTAAACTGAACTGTTTGTTATAACAGATAGCAATTGACCAGTACTCATCCTACACAAAATTGAAATACTTTGTTAAATGACAGTATGTTGGATAATTCATACTGTATTCACCGTATCCAATTTTTGATCAAGAATTTCCATCATGCTCATAGTACATTTTTAATTCACCATATTCATCTCTTCCCCAACCCCAAAAAAGTTATTCCAATTTCCTCATAAAAGTTTAATATTAAGCAAATTTTAAAATTAGGTTAAAATAAAGTCCTCTGGATCTAAGCTTAAAAGTGGTGAATGAAGTAACTGCAGATTTTTTTTTAAATTATATTTATCTCATCTAGAATGTGATGCCAAAAGGATGAACATAAACAGTGCTTAGAAAAGTTGATGTATATTTGGGAGTCGTTGCTGCCAAAGGAAAACTGAAGCCCTGGGAATTTGCCAGCCATGAAGTAAGTGTAGCCATGAAGAAAGACGAGACTGAATTCTGGTGTCTGTATGCACTGAGATGAAAGAGTTCACATTAACAAACGGTGGCTATATCTCTGTAGGACAGCTTTTCCACAATACAAGCATTAGCACCTAATCCAGCAGTGAGGATGATGATTTGATACTTTATTTCTTGCTGGTATTTTAGTTCTTTCCTTCCTCCTGCTTCCCTTTAAAGGGTCTCTCTGTTTAAGTAGGCTGTTATAAGTAAAGATCATGTCTTTGGATTGTACCTGACGAAATGTGGGTGTTTCTGAATCTGCAATGGTTGTGGAATGAGAGAAAAGACACAGTTCATCACCTGCCTGACTCTGGCACAGTCAAATTTTGAGTGTTCTCTTTCAATAAGAACCACATGCTGCAGAGGGGCAAATCTAGAACTGACTCAATGACATAACTCGCCGCAAGTTTCTCTCTGATGACAAGTAGAAAACAGCCTTTTTTTCTTGTTACACCTCTTAATGTACAGTTAAGAACCGACTTCCTGCCCCAGTTTGACAAGCCTGCGGATCATCTCTGTAGCTTGATGGTTACTGCTATTCCTACCTCCTTACTGTTTTGCTGTAAGACAGAGGAGCAAAGGGAGGCAAACTGCCCCTAATTAGTATCAGAAGAGTCTGGCCATGAAAATGTTCGAATTATTCTTCATTAAATAGTTAAATAACATAGTATATGTGAATAACAAAGTTTTGCAAGACTGAAACTTACCTGTTTGTTGCTATCAATTTTGAGGTCTGCCTCTTTTAAGGAGTGGTGGAGGTACAACGTCATTGAGGGAAATCAGTCTATTGGAACATTTTGGTCTCAGTTGGTCATCTTGTTTTCTTTAGGCTGCTCAATCATTATGTCAAAGCCAGGTCCTAATGTTCTTGCCAGAATCATTTTGTTGCTGATCTAATTCAGATTTCCTGGCATCTTGAAATATAGAATTAATTTCTGTAGGTATGAAAACTGGATGTATTAAAAAAACCCAATATAGATAAACAAGAATACACTAAAACAAATGTAATTCAACCAAAATTTATTTTCAGACCACTAGAAAATGCTTTTTGGCATTAAACCTAAAATGGGAATCTATTTGCAGTTGGCATGATATAATTAGCAGGGCACTTCAATATAAGTGGTGTCCTTATGATTTTTGATGATTTCATAATAATACTTCAAATTTTACAATCTTCAAGAGTAAATAGAAAAGTAATCATAAAAATAATGATGAAATGCCTCTCCTTTGCTCCATTCTCAGCCTTCAAAATGTTAGAGAGAAAAAAAAATATTGATAATATTAAGGAGGCTCTAGGAGACCATGCATCTGAACATTTGCATTATTTTTGCAGAAACCTTTTTTTAACAGGTTCTTTCTCTCTCTCTCCCTGAATATGTACTAATGTGTTTCTAATATTCAGAGATTATTCAGAATTAATTTTGTAGCAAAATTAGTGCTCTGGAAACTGGGTTTGTGCCAATCGACTTTCAATTTTAAAGAGATTGAGACAGCAACTAATTGTGACAGTACAGTAGCATGTGCTTGGGGCTTTACTAAGCCCTCTTGATGACCCTTTTAAAAGTGCCATGTGATTTTTCCTGAATGCATGATGAGCTTGTCCTAATTATGTGAGAAATTACTGAACTACTCAAAAACTATTTAAAATATTGTCCTGAACTTGGCTATAGAGAATACTGATGGGCCCAATACTCTGACCCAATGTAGAAAACAAAAATGAAACTTTTGAAATTGCTGCTTTTAGAGAAATTTGGCAGAAAATAATCCACTTGTAGTTGCTTGACCTAATTCTGTTAGAAGGTATTTTTCTAGAGATTCCTAAGAAATGAAGTAGCAAGAGTTGCAAATTAAGATAACTTAATTCATTACAAGAAGGTAGCATGCCCACTGGAAAACTGAAACCTAAGAAAACCAAGTATATTTTCAGGAAACGTGGAAATAAAAGTCACCTCTAGCTTAAACTACTAAATAACCAGATACTGGATGCTGTGTTGATAAGACATCATACTGGGATCTAACTTTACAGAAAATCTGTTATTTCTTAAAATTTTTCCTAAAACTGAGTTTTTAAAAAATTCATATTAAAACATCTGAGAAATTTAAATGTAATTTTTTTACATGATTACTTTTGGTATTACATAGAAGAATCCCTTATTTTAACAGGGGCCTGAAATTCAAATGGAGACAGGAATTTTAATATCAAACTAAGAAATTCCAACTTCATTGAAATGATCTTGACTTACTTTACCATTTTTAAGCTTTGAGGGAGATAGTAGTGTTGTGTTTGCAAACAAAGTATTTCAGCCTGAAAACTTTAATCCAGTCCTTCTGCAGTTTTTGTTTATATTTCCCCTTCTGCCTGATCTTAATAATGTTATGAGATTTACATAACTTTTCACAGCAGCACTGGCTGATAACTGATTTAATTTTTTTCCCAATGTTAGGAAATGAATGAGCAAAAACTCATGCTGCTTTGAAATAATATTCCATTATATTTTGCCTTGCTGCTAATTGTATCTAATTGTATTGAAAAATAGAAGTGAAACACTTCTTTCTCAATTCTCAGTTTTATGTAATTACTCTTATTTGAAGTGAAGAAATGTAAATTAATTAATCTATATTTTAGTCTTCACACACTACAAAGAGTAGATAATACATGCTTTGTGTATGTATATATGTGCAAATGAGAAATAGTGATTACCTGTCCTTCCAATGAAGTTTGCATTTTCTCAGAAATCTTGTCTATGAGGTACTCAGCTTCTCCTTTCTGATGAGGTTATGGTTCAGATATTCAAGCAATAGTATGGAACCTTTTACACATATGCACATATGCAATATTTTATTCTGCCTTTTTTTTTTTTTTTATATTTAAATCCTTCAGCTTTAAGAGATTAATTTCTGTGTCTGTTCACATGCTGTAGTAGAAAAAGTCTCACTAAGTACATGCAAAGAGGTGATGTTTTTCCAAGTGAAATCATAGAATCACTCAGGTTGGAAAAGACTTTTAAGATCATTAAAGTCCGTAACTAATACTCTGAATTTGGAAAGCAACAGATTTCTTTAGAAAAAAATTGAAAAAGATTTCTTTAGGTTTGCATTTGAATATAATTTTCTTCACTAGAAGACTGCATTGGTATCTAACATATTTCTAATGCGTGTCTGAGTGGAAACTGTATCAGGAAACCATGGAGCTGAAGAAAATCTAATTCCTGATTTTAATTTGTTAGATTCTGACACCCTACTTATCTAGTCCTTTTCAGATTAACACCTATCTTTTTCATCTTGGGTAGAACAGAAGTCTTGACAAGATATTGTGGAAAGCGATATTAGCACTTACATTTATTCATGTGCAGATAATCTGTTCCTCAGCCCCTGAGCTTTTCCATGTTAGACCTGACATTTACAGATGAAAGGTTTCCCTTTCTTATTGTCAGCTTTCTCTAGAGCTGTTTTTCCTCTTAGGAATGCTTATATTCTTGTGACATCACTTCTGCTATCCGCCATGCATTCATTAACAGAAAATTTTTTAATGCAGAAAACATGGAAGGATTTTTTTTTCTAATTAGAGTGAGCAGATTATACAAATAACCATGCTAAGAATTTCAATAGTGTTTTAAATTATTTCATCTGATAAGTGATCAGCAGATTTAATGTGGATCTTACTAGATTGCCTGTCACTTCAAAAACAAACATTTCAACATCTATTTATGCAGTTGTGGATCAATATTGACAAAAGTGTACCACATTAATGTACTCCAATGCTATCCTTCTGGTGATGGGAACGGATAACCACCTTCTTTGTATTCTGCACTGCAATGTAATGGGTTATTATTCACAGGGAAATGCTAGGGAATGTTTCCCAGCAGTCTGATGGAGACTGAAGTTCTGAAGTTGGCACATTAGACTGGACAGATGCTGCAAACTGCAATGTTTGATGCCATCTAAGAGGACACAGAATGAAATCTGTGATACTTCTTTAATGTTTAGTTCAAAATTTCGTAACTCTTTTTGCTCTGGGACAATAACATTTAGTTAGCATATCAGCCAGGCTAACGAGTTTTCTTTATATTTTCTCTCTGAACATAGTTCCAGATTGTTCCAGGAGACGCAAGTGAAGCTTTGTCTGTAAGCACTGGGTGAAAATACATGTAGAGATTGCTCAGACTGTTTTTCAGGCACTTAGGGAAATGTCTGACACAGGTTGTTAAAACTACTAGGGGAAGAAATGCCTTGGTCTTTAAATGGGTATGTGTGAACTTGTTAAATACAACATGGATCTGAAAAGTGAGGGATTCTGTACCTTAATGGCGCTAGAAGATGAAATTATCCTATTATCAGTGTAGTATTAAAAGAAGACCAACTGCAGTGCATAGAGAGTGAGATAAGATTTTGTTAAAAAAGTTCTGTGAAATGGCCTTCAAAAAGTACGAAATTTAACAAAAACCATTCCCTCCAACAAAAAAGAAGAAAGGGTCAAATCTATCCCAACAAAACAGTGGTGCTATGTAGAGTTAGTGTAGAGTGTCTTCTATTCCCCCAAAATATAATTTATGTGAGAAAAAGACTGAAGGAAACAACACATCCTACAAATCTACAATGAGTTCAAGAAGAAAAATCATTTTTACTTCACTTGGAATATTCTATTTGAAACATCTGCTTGGATAAAATCTGGGTTTGAGTGTAAAAACTTTTTTTTTTTTTAGATTTAAATCATCTTTAGTACTTACAAGATGCTTTAAAAAAAGGATGGATGCAGATCTGTCTCCAAGTGCCAGCCTGGACTTCTGACATTACTGTCATGCCAAAGAAATGTAATGAAAAACAATAAATGACCCTCTAAGATAAGAGCAGGAGAGAAAATATTCTCTTCTTGCTTTCCTGTATCTCAGTATGTTTTCTGTCACTATGAGAAACAGTACAAGGATCACCTCAGACTTTCTAATCCCAATTCCTGAGACGGTTTATTGCCTGTTTCATAACAAACTGGTTCTGATCTGAGATGTGGCCTTGCATTTATACTAAATGTCTTTTCCCCTTTGAACCTGACAAGATTTCAGGACAACAGTACAGACACTGAGAATCTGGTTCTATATGCCACCTTGTTTGAGAAAATAGATTACCTCTGCTTCCAGAGTTGGAGCACCAATAAAGTGGAGGGGGTGGAGTCCTCCTATGAATGAAAGTACTGGAAACATGAAGGACGTACAAGTAGATCTATATGCTGTTACTATGTATCAAATTGGAAGATTTTTAGATTTTTAGATGCTTTGTCTCTCAAAACCCTCCTGGGATTATAAAATCATAGATATTTAACAATATAAAAGGAAATAGATCAGGTCCTTTTTCTGTGTGTGTATATATAAAATGAAATATTTTATTTCTGGCAGTTCTTATTCATGAAGCAACACTATGTTATGGTGCTACAAAGAACAGTCCTGCTCACTGAAGGAGGCAACTGGTCTATACATTGTCTGACATGCAGTGTCAGGATATAATTGCTTTGTACTTCAAAATTGTGTTGTAGAAGCAACATCTTTTCTTTGAGTGCTTTCTAAGGTGTTCTTTGAATATTATCTGATTACCTTACAATAAACTAATAGATTTTGCTTCCTCATCTGCCAAAACTATTGGGAAGTATCATTAATTTCCAAACGAAACCAAAGGTTAAAGTGAGTTAATTGCCCATGAATGTGTCATAAGATCTCTCTGGAAATCAGTGGACAATTCCCTGAACTGCTGAATCTCAGTCCAGTGCCTTAGTCATTTCCTTTTCCAGGAGAAATTTAAATCTCAGAAAATCTGAGAAATTCTTGTAGATTCTTCAGTCAAGGGAGTTTTCAATGTTATGGAAAAATCACTTTTCTTTTTCATGGAAAATAAAAAAAAAAAGGACAGACTTGCACTTTATAAAAATGTTCAGAAAATTCTCACAAAAGCAACTTTAAATCCTGAAGTGACTGGGTTTGGAGATGGCAGAAAAATCCATAGTTTATCTACAAATTACCAGGTGCTTGAGCTGAGATAGCAACATCTGAGAAAAGTGGCCTAAATATATTTGCACATTGCATCCAATCTCCCATAGTCAACAGTGCTATGAGCTAGATCTGCCTCTGTGTTCTTCTAATGACCTCCCCAAAGTAAATGAACAGGCATAGAAATGCAGACAGTCTTTATTAGATCATAAATTAAATTCATTAGTTTTTGTTATAGAGATGGCATAAAGAAAATTCAAAGGGAGTAAATGAGAAGAGAAATCAAAAGAGATTATAAATAACTTCCCCACTGCCCATTCTGTCCTTGCAGGGCAAATACTTGATTTCTGTCAAGGTTTTAAACAGCTCAGTGGCTTTCTTTTTTTCCAAGCACTGCTCTTTTCTCTTCGACAACTTCCTCCCATGAGGTCTGGCTGTTTGCACTCTACTCCATAGTCCATAGGCTCTGCACCAGCTGCAGGCTCACAGAGCTTTACAAATGTTCTTGTTTCACATCTTCTGTTCTATTACCATCTGAAAAAGACCCATTTCTCTCCATCCTTTAGGGGGCTCCTAAAGTGGCCAACTCTGTGATGAATGGCCAATGTTAGCTCTGTGTAAGAGGAATGAAAACCATTGCTACAACTCTCTTCTTCATAGTGGTAGCAATACTGGGCAGACATTTGAACAACATTTTCAGAGAAATTTCTTACTGTGATCATAATGTGCTGGCTCCTCCTGGCGCAAAACACAGGCTCATGAGGGCTGTTAATCAAACCAAACTACTCCACCCATTAGGCCTGTGATAAAAAAACGTGCTTTGCTTGAATTGCATCCAGGATGATTGTGGCCTGAAGGTAAGGGGCTCAATCAAAAGGGACTCATTCCCCTGGAATGGATTTTAGGAGCCAGTGATGACGCTCAGGGTCTGAGGAATCAGGCCTGCTGTTGTAGAGAAGTGTCACAGAAAGGCTCAGAGTAGTGTGGGTGGAGGATGAAAGGGGCTGTTTGAGTGCAAAGGAATCAGCAGGGTAACCCAGCGGGGTGAGGGCTGTCAGCTGGACAGTGTTGTGGCCTCTGGATAAGCAGGATTTCAGGACCATCAGCCCAGGTGCTGTTCAAAGGGCTTGGATTATGTGGCCCTGGTACCTAGAAAGGGGAGGATGAAAGAAGAAATGCATGCTCTCCTTGACCACTTAAGTTGAGGAACATGAAAAACACCCTGTGAAGAGCTACAGTGCATTTATCTGGCTCTCTGAAAGGAGGCCTTGGATGCGCAGTGGGGGCAGTGCCAACAAACCTGTGTGGACATGTGCTCTGCCCCCAGGGCAGACCACAGGTTTCCCAGTGCTTGGTAGGTTTTGTGCCAGGAAATCCTGGGCACAGACACCTGCTGGGCAGTGGTGTTCGAGGAGGCTGGAGCTCTGACTCTGCTCAGTGCTTGGTTGCTCCCCCTAGGCCTCCTCCCCCGAGCTGGGATGCTGTTGTTCATGACATACCTGGACAGGACCTAGTGCTGCTGAGGGGATCTGCTCTGGGACCTCTCCCTGGCCACATTCCTCTGGTGGCAGGTGGAAAAGCAAGCTCTGTCCTCTTCTTCCTTGTCATCTGATGGTAGCGCCTTCAGGATACGATGGCAAGGCAGCCTGCAGAGTGGGCATGCAGCTCCCATCATGGTCCATTGCTGGATGCAGCCAAAGCAGAAGTGATGGAAACACAAGGCCAAGCAGGCTGCATTGGTGACTTCTCCCAGGCATATGGGGCATGGGTCATCTTCTGATGCCTCAGACTGCTCCAGCTGGCTCAGGCTGGCTATCATGGCAGAGCACACTCCTCCAGAGCTTCCTCAGCAGCTGACACCATGTCTTGCAAGGACAGATGTGCCATATACTAAGCTTACAAGATGCTGAAGGGGAAAGTAGGAAGAACTGAAGCAAGAGGTGGGACAGGGGAGTTCCAGTTCTCCCAAAGGCTCCTTCCTTCTTGAGGGCTGACAAGCAGCCACAGCAGCAGCAGTCCTGTAGGGCAGACAACACCAAGGGCTGCTCCCCTCATCTGCCCCCTTGGCTCCCCTAGACACACTGAAAAACAATCCCACTCCCCCAGCCCCTTTCCCCAGCTTCCACAACTTGGGCGAATGCGACCCTCCGTGAAGGCAGAGGAACTTGGTGTCTGCCTTCAGTAGGGCTTGTGGCTCTGGGACACCTGCTGTGTGGGACCCACAGCAGGAAGGGGTGGACTTAGATCAACACCCAAAGCTGCTGATCTCCCCAAAGCCAAGACTCAAGCCCAAAGACAGGGTCTTGCTCAGGTGTGCACACTGTGGGTGTGCCCAAAGGAGGCCTGAGCACAATGTGCCAGGATAGTGGCAGGGGCTGCTAAAGAGCTGTGAGGTCATGAGCAGTCACCAGCGTTCAGTGGTGACATCCCACAGGTCTCTGGGGCTGTGTCTCCACTGCTGCCCTTTGAAGATCACAGTGGCCCCAAGGGGAAAAAGTCCCTGCTTCCCATGACTTCAGCCATTGTCACATGGCCCTCATCACCTTACCTTGTGCGAGAGAGTTAAAACCTGAAAGGGTTATTGTCGTGTCAGACACTCATCAGAGGAGAACAGGAATATTACTATGCCAGTGAGGGAAAGTGCAGTTAGACAAGATGGACTTGCAGAGGCAGGACAGCACTTTTCTGGGACCAAATTCCTTATCTTGGGTAACTATCTCAAAAAACAAGTTTGAATCAGGATTGCACTTGTGTCTCTGACCAGGGGAAGGGAATTGAAAACAAGAGACTCCCCAACCCCCTTTTGAAATGTTCCAGAATAACAAAATGTGCATGTGTGAGGACTGTTCTATAAATAACGGAGCTGAGAGGGGGTGTGTATGCACCCACCATCCATGCACCTATCATCCAGAGGAACCACGTCAGAGATGATACTGGAACGCTGGGTGGTGACCAGGGTCTTCATCTCTGTTTTCCTATCTTTCCTTCTTCCTCTCCTTAAGTTTAAATCACTGCTGCCATGGGCTGTTCAGGCTGTTCACATAAAGTTCAAAGTTTGAATTGCTGCTGCTACAGGCTCTTCCAAAATCGCCATTGCCACATGCTGTTCAGAAAAGTTTAAACCTCTGCTGCTGCAGGCTGTTCAAAAACGTAAATAATTGCTGCCAGATGCTGTTCAGTACATCATAAGGTTTAAACGTTGAATTCATTGCTGCCATAAATAAAACTTTCTAAGTGATCCTTTGGCATGGTTCTGCTCTAATTTCACCCAAAGGTATTCTGAAGGTCAGCTCTCTCAGAGAATGTGGCCCAGGATTGCCCTCTCCAGACCCAACATTTTGGCTTGGCATCATGGACAGAGTACGATTTTTTCTTCTAAAAACAATTGAGGGCACCAGGGTCCTTAGCATGACCCCTTCTATGAGGAGACCCATATCCCAGGGTACTTGCAGGTTTTGCTAGGAGGTTCCCTAGAGTCACAGGGTTTGCACTCCTCTCCTGGAGAGATTATAGGTTTACAATGCCTGGCCTTCTCCCCCTGTCATAACTCTGGCCCATAATAACTGGCATGATTCACAGGCAGTGCCTGGATTACCATTTTATCTACTGAGTGCAGGCTGAGATGGGGAAATGGAAAAGCATCAGTCTCTGTGGTATTGGGGACTGCCTTAGTCACCACCCAGCAGAACAGGCACGTGAGCAGGCTGAACAGGAAGAAAGTGGAACAATTGAGTAGTCACCAGACAGGGCTAAAGTTTTACAGTAATTACTAGGAAATGAGACACACAGCCTTTCCCACTGGCTTGCTGCTGAACTGATATCTAGGGACTGCAGGCTACCTTGGTGGAATCATTGGACAGGGAAGAAATACTAAGGGAACAGTTGGAGAGTACTCATTCCTCTTTGATGAGGAGGAGAGGGTCTCTAACTTAGCATATCCATCCAATGACTTACAAAATATAAAGAAATTACACTCCTTGGTGGAAGAGGGGGCTGTGATTGAGACAGCGGCTGTTGGCAACAGCCAGGGATGTGTTCAGCAAGCCACCACATGCACCATCCCTTATTCCCCCAGGGATCTAGCTAAAATACAGGAAAAATATTCCCAGGGCCTCTCAAGAATCTGAAACCGAATACGTGTGGATGATGCCCCTCACCAGAGGAGATTACATCCCACCGAGGCAGGGCTGGGCAGGATGATCAGACCCCGTGGGGAGGGTCCGTTCGAACACCCACGGCAGGCCATATCCTGGGAAGCGTGCAGAGAGCCGGTGCCCGCAGCTGACGGTGACCGAGTGTGTATCCCGCCACAACGCTCTTACCGAGCACGCTGCGGGCCCCGGAGGGTCCCGTCCCGCAGGCAGGCACTGCCCGGCGCTTTCACGCCGCTCGCAGGGCGAGTTCAAGGCTGCGGAGAGGCGCGGAGGGCGGGGGGAGCGGTGTTGGTGTTGGCCGGCAGCCCCGCGGGATGCTGGTGCTCCTCGGCAGTCCCCCGAGCAACCTCGAGCCACCGTGGCCGCAGCCCGGGCAGGGCGGTCCGGCCGCAGGTGCCGCCGGCGGGGGAGCGCGGGGACGGGAGCGCACGGCGGGCAGAGCGAATTAAAAATGCCGAGCTTCCAGTCCAAAGGTCGTAACAGCCTCTTCGGAACCATCTGCTCGATTATAATTAATGCGTGGAAGAAGCGGTCTTTGATTTTAAAGCACCCACAGTGCCTTTTGCTGATTCACTTCCACACATCGGAATAAACTGCAATGAAAACCTACTGCCAGATTGAGTGTTAGTTTCTTTAGTGGTGAAAAATATGTCACATCGTGTATATACATTATTCCCCAGAGAAACGGAGGCTTTTTCATTTAAATCCATACAAATCAATTGTATCAAGAATGCACATATTCCTGCATCTCCCAGGGGATATGTGTAAACTGAAACAAAAATAGATAATGAATTCATATGTAATATCTGGATGCAGTTCCCATACCATATTGTTTTAATGATTGAAAAACTGAGTATTGTGATGGACACTTCAAACGCATCTTCTGAGTCAGTCTATAAACCCCAGCTAGGGGTCCCAGACCTGGGAATCCTGTGTTGCTGAGATTCATTACTCTCATCAGGAGCTCCTTCAGCTCTGTGCTGCCTTTCCACCTCATCTCTGTCTCCTGATTTCTGCCCTGGCTGTGATCTTCACCTTCCCCTATCCCATTATTCCCCATAATGTGGGTTTTAGATGCATAGCTCCACAGACTTCTCTCTTCCTTACTATTTATCTTGCAGGTGAATGTGGAAGGAAGTCAGAAGGAAGTTAAGTAGGAGTACCGTAATGCTGAACACCATTAATGAATGCCATCCATCAGCTATCATCTCTATAAACCAGGTGTCAGAAACAGTTCTCTGTCCCTCATTGCCCTGATTTTCCAGTGTCCAAAACCTTCTCTGAAATCTGAGAATCAATCAGATGACACATTCAGCAGTCATTACACTGTCACTATGTGTAAGAATTTCATTACTCCAGCGCAAAAATGGGACTCTGTGACAGACTCAGGTATTAACTGATCTTTGCTGTCTAACAGTACCTCAAGTAGTCATAGCCCTAACTAAAGCTGTGAGCAAAATATTAAAGATGGAGCAACTGTGGGCCCAGAGTGGGAGAGCATGTCTGGCTCTGAGAGACGTCTCTGAATAAAGTCAGAGGAGGTCTATGTTTCCTCAAATAAGGAATCACAGAAACACAAAACAGTTGAGAACAGAAGGGCTGGACAGCTTACATCCCATGGTGATGTAAGGAAGATGTATTTGTATAGTTTGTGGATTGATTTTTCTGAAACTGCTGCTAGTATTTATGTTTAGGGTAACTCAGTACCTGTGCAGCTGCATGCAAGTTCTGGTGAGGACATGGTTACCACAGCTGCTTCCTCTGAATTTGCCATTGAATACACCTTTGAAATTGGTTATTCAGGCCTCCCCTTGAACACAAGTTTACAGGTGCTGCTCCTTAAAGCTGTTTTCTTCACAGCTCCCATCTGTTCCACAAAGCTGTTATGCTTCCATGACAGTCTTGATTCCAGCATACAGTCCAACTCCTGGGCTCTGGAGCTTCGCTGCACAGAATGGATAAAGGCTGGAAGTCATCTAGTCTAGCCTCCTTGCTCAAGCACGATCCCCTAGAGCATGTAATCACGATTGGATCCAGGCAGCTTTTGAATAGCTCCAATGAGGGAGACTCCATTACTGCTCTGGGCAATCTGTTCCAGTGTGTGCTCATCCACGCAGTAAAGAAGTTCTTTGTCATGCTCAGGTGAGATGTCCTGTGTTCTGGCTTCTGCCTGTTGCCCCTTGTCCCATTGCTTGGCACCACTGAGCAGAGCCTGGCTCCATCCTTGTGACATGATCTTTTCAGATACTTACAGGCATTGATGAGGTACCCTCTCAGCAGTCTCTCCTAGAGCCTGAGCAGACCCAATTCACTTGGTCTTTCCTTACAAGGGAAATGCCCCAGTCTCTTATCAACCTGTGAGGAACCCACAGGGCCAGCACACCCTGAGCCTGACAGCTACTCACTTTTGTACACCTCAAACAGTGAGAGACCAACTGTGAGTAAGAGGCCACTACAGCCTTTGGGCATGTATTTTACTGAGCTAATGACTAAAGGTTAGCACAAAAGTTCAAGCAAACTTCCTCTTTGGCCTTCTCAACCATTTGTTGTTGTTATCTCCTTGTCTGGGGAATTTGTGATGCCATTCTCCTCTGCTTCTCACTTGTTTGATGGATTTATGATGTCATCTTGTTCTCACTTGTCCTCCCTGAGGCCTTGATTCTTGATTCCTCCTGGCTATCCTGCAGAGATAGGATGTTGTATTATGCATACAACAGAGGGGCTGGGGTGCCTCTGTTGGCACTAATTCCAAGGTCTTTCTGGTTTAGGAGTGCTCACAACAGTGCCTTGGCTTAACAGAAGTTCATCTCAGAATCTTCTGAGACAGCGTGTTTGGACAGCTTTTGAGGACTTTCAAGGACGAAGACACCACAGACTTCCTGAACAACCTGTTTCAATGCTTATTCATGCTCACATGGGAAAAAAGATTTCATTCTGTTCAGGAGAAACCTCCTGTGCTTCAGTTTGTGCCCACTACGTCTTAGTACACACCAGAGGAAAAATTCTGGCTCTGTTGTCTTGCACCCTCCCTTCAGTTCCATGAAATTCTCCCAAAACTTCTCTAGGCTGAGCAGTCTGAGCTCTCTCAGCCTTTTCCATTATGGGAGATTTTCCATTCCCTTTACCATCTTAGTGGCCCTTCTTCTCTAAAATGTACATTTCTCTCTTGTGCTGGATATCCCAAAACTGGACATGGTGCTTCAGTGGTGTCCTCATCAATGCTGAGGAGAGGGGAAATATCATCTCCTTCAGTCTGCTGGCAAAAACCCTCCTAATGCATTCCAGAATACTGCTGGCCTTGTTTGAGGCAAGAGCACATTTCTGGCTTATGTTCAACTTGGTGTCCACCAGGATCTGGACATCCTTTTCTTCAGAGCTAAGATGGGTCAGCCACAAAAATTCTGTCCAGGGCTGTTGTAGGCTGACAGGGGTCACTGCGTCCAGATCTGGGGGGGACTTTGCAGGATGTGAGGCAAGACTGTTTGGAGTTGCACAAATGTTATGGAGGGATGTTGTGAAAATGAGTGACAACTGATCCGTAAAAATGTCTCGGGGAAGGCCCAAAGGTGAGAGGAATGGGATGGGCCAATCCAGATAGGAGAGAAGAGAGGAGTTATCATAGGCTCATAGGAAATTTCAAGCTGGAAACGACACCAGGAGGTCCCCAGTGCAACTGTCTGCCCAAAGCAGCATCACTGAGGGGGCCACACCGTGTGGCTCAGGGATTTTTCAAACCTGGTGTTGAAAATCTCCAAGATGGCAGACTGCACAGCCTCTGGGCAGCCTGCACCTCTCTGGGCTGTCCCCATGGGAAAAAATATTTTCCTTTATGTCCAGTCTGAAGCTGTCTTCTTTCAACATTTGTCCATTGTTTCTCATGTTGAGAGCTTGTCCTTGCCTTCCCAACATGGAAGGTTATAGGTAGGAGACAGCTGCTCTGAAGTTCCTACAAAGCCCTTTGTCTCCAGGCAGAACTGGCCCCAATCCTTAGGCTCTCCTTGCAGAGCAGGTGGTCTAGTTCCCCCAGCATCCTGGTGGGTGTCTGCTGGGCTCAATCCCTGCCCTCAATCCTGGCACTGTCTTTCCTGAACTGGAGATGCCAGATCAGAGGACACAATATCTACATGTGGTCTAAGTTGTGTGGAACTGCGGGGGGATCATCATTTCCCTCCTGCACGCTGTGCTCCTGTTCCTATAGTGTTGGATACTGCTGGCCCTTTCTGCTGGCAGTTCAATTCACAGTGTCTCCTCTGCCACTCACTGTCTCCAGTTCTGGCAACATTTGTAGAACTGTTACCCAGACTGACAGTGGTCAGTGCCTTACACAGAAAAAGTTGAATATTGTTGAAGTGTTTGAGGAGTTATTTAAAGACCTGGCAATCTTCTCAACAATGTCATTTAATAATGCTTTGACCAGAATAAGCTTCAGATCTTAACATTTTTATGTGTATCTGTACTGTGATAGCATGTTCACATTATAATGATCAGGTAACTGAGGGATCATTCACATCCATCTAGTCCAAACCTTGCTTACAGCAAGATGTACTTCCTCATCTTACTATGTATCTTACTAAGGGCCTTGTTCTGACATGTTTCAGCTATCTCCAATGATGAATTGTCTTTAGTCTTTCTTCTTCTTTTTTTTTTCCCTAGGTTTCATTTATCATTTTCTGTTCTGGGCTGCATCAAAAGAACGTGGCCAAAAGGTTAAGGGAGGTAATTCTGCCCCTCTCCTCTGCTCTCATGAGGCGTCACCTGGATTCATGCATCCAGCTCTTGGCCCTCCAACACAAGAAGGATGTGGACCTTTAGAGTGGGTCCACAGGAGGCCACAGAAATCATCAGAGGAATCTCCTCTGAGGAAAGGCTGAGAAAGTTGGGCACCCTGGAAAAGAGAAGGCTCCAGGGAGACCTCACTGCAGCCTTTCAATACTTGAAGGGGGCTGATAAGAAAGATGAGGACACATTTTTTGTAAGGGCCTGTTTAAATAGGACAAAGAGTAATGGTTTTAAACTAAAACAGTCACCTTCTTTGACCTGCTAGCCACACTCCTTTTGATGCAGCCCAGGCTTTCTGGGCTGCGAGCGCACATTGCCAGCTCATGTTGACTTTTTCAGCTATCACTGTCAAATCTTTCTCTGCAGGGCTGCTCTCAACCACCTTCCTTCCAACCCATAGCTGTGTCTGCGATTGCTGTGAACTCTGTATCCTGTTTGTAAAATGGCTATTGGAAATTTATCGGTTTCTTTTTTGAGATTTTTTAATTTGTCTTGCTTTGAGAAAGTAAGAAGCCTAAGTTAGGAAGATGGAGAGTGAAGACTTACTGCCCCCAGGTGTCCAAATGGGGATTCATTTGATTAGGAGGCAGCAGTATCGCTTACCAAAATACCTTTCTTTTTCTGCCCAAGAAATCAGATTCTATGCTTTTATCATAGGTGTCCAAAGACTTTCACTTTGTTTTAGGATGTAAGGTATCACCACAAAGACTAGAAATAAATAAGATCAGGTTTCGGGCACTGACCAAATACATAAGCTGATTTTTCTTAGGAAATATTTACTTTCTGTTTTAATTTGGAACAGGAAAACTTTTAAGAAATAATTTGCAAATGGCTAATGGTTTTGGACAAATCAAATCAGATCTTACTTAGCTTACTTACTAGGAGAAGAAAATTGGGGGTTATTCTCAGAGGAGAGACAGGGTAAAACATATAAACAGCAATGAAGGAAGCATGGTTTCCATCTCTTGAAGAATCATAACACAAAAAACCCCAAACAAACCAAAAGAACAAACAAACATAAAAACCTCCACAGAAACACAGAAAAGAAGGTTTTCTCTAGAGGCTAGAGGGGTAATGTTCCTTCATCAGTATATCTGTTGACTTAATTCTTTGACCACGACACTTCACACATTTCCTGTGAGACACAGTGGTCACTGAGTGGGGAAGTACTACTGTGTGATTGAAGCAAGGAGGCTCTTGGTGGGATCCTGTGCTCTTTGGAAAGCTCATAAAAGTTAGATTTTAATGGGAGCTGTCCTTCAATACCTCAAGACTCTTTCCCTTTCATCTTCTCCTGTGTGTTCTCCTACAACTCAGTAAGCTAAAGTGCCTTTTCTTGCTCTCATGCAAACTTTCAAACATTGCTTGAATATTTTGTTTTTTGAATTGCTTGTTGCCCACCAGGATTCCCGTGTCCTTTCCTGCAAAGTCATTTTCCAGCTGTTAGGTCCCTATCATATAGGAGTGCCTGGAGTTGTTTCCTCTTGGCTGTAGGACTTTGCACTGCGTTTTGCGGTATTTATTGATGTTGCTGTCAGCCCATTTCTCCAGTCTGTGAAGGTCCCTCTGGGTGGCACCACAATCTTCTGTTGTACCAGCTGCTTCTCCCAGTTTTGTATCATCAGCAACCTTGCTGAGGGTACCCTATCCAGGGTATTTATCCTCCTTTATCCAGGTCATTGATGAAGATATTGATTGGCATCAGAGCCAGCGTGGTCTCCTGAGGTATACTTCTAGTTACTGGCCTCCAACTAAATTTCATGCCACTGGTCACAATTGTCTGGGCCTATGCATTCAACCCACCCTGCTCTCTGCTCACCTAGCCCATATTTCAGCAACTTCTCTGTGAGGGTTTTATGGGAGACAGTGTTAGAAACACTGATGAATTTGAGGTAGTCAAATGGGGAATAGCCGCTGGTGTCCCCATTTCTACCAAGTCAGACATTTCATCACAGGTTATCAGGCTGGGCAAGCAAGACTTTTTTGTGAATCCATGCTGACGAGTTGTCCTAGTTTCGGATAGGACAGAGTTAATTTTCTTGCAATTGCCTGAGGGGCATGGAGCCTGGAGCAGTACGGTCATGTCTGGGTTGTTATTCAGTACAACAATAGAGGGCATGACTTAGGGTGGAAGAAAAAATGAACATGACACAGAACCAAGGACATTTTTTTCCTTTTTTCCAGGGGAGCAAAGCAGTGAACATAGTGGTGGGATGGTGTGGTGTGGGTGATCCAGCCTGGAGGTTTGTCCATCCTTGTTTTTCATTGCCTTGGATTTCAGGGAAAAAGACTTTGGCTGTGGTAACATCTGTCATTTTCTCCCCTTGTCTCAGGAAGACACACGTCACTGGCCATGGTAACTATGGGTGGGTTGGACTTCTGTAGCCATTTTTTGCTTGTAATCACCCTATTTTATACACTGTTGTTACTAGTATTGTTCCTGTTACTCTTTGTGTTCCTCATCTCATTGCTGTTCTAGGAAATTGCTATCTCAACCCATAATCTCTGCCTTTTTGTCCCTTTCTCATCAGAAGGGGTGGTGAGAAGGGAAGAGGTAGCTTGGAGCCTAATTTCCAACTGGCTTTAAACCACAATACTAGTCCTGATCAGCTTTTTGCTCTTCATGTGCAAGGAATGGTTATTCCCTCACCTTCCAAAGTGTTCCTAGGAGTTGTTTTAGTAAACATAATCCAAAGAGTGGTGTATGTCTGGGTGCAGATACAAAACTTGCATACAATAGTTCATTTACCATAATTTAAATGTGGGGAAGTTGCGCTGAAAAAAAGAGCACCTAGTCTTTAGCAGGTAGCCACGAGCTGTCACGCTGTAAAAAAGAGTAAAACCTGAACTGTTTGTATCTAGCAACCTTGCTTTACTAGAGGAATAGCAGTCCCAAACAGGCTTGCTTCTAAGGATCCCAGCACTGCATGAGATAGTGCAGAGAGACATGTGCTGGTTATGCTCAGGAGCAGTCATTTGGAATGTGGTTTGTCAAAGACCTGTAGGTGCTAGCCATCTGGATGACGGCGGGGAATCACAGATTCCAGAGATGAACCATCTCTGGATGACCTCTCAGGAGTCAGTGACCACCACTGCCATGGATGAAAAGCTTGCCAACTGGCCTTCACTCATGCCCACTCCCCAGCAGGCTCTCCACTTTGGTCTCTTCTACATTGTGTGAGATCTGTGGCATAGAGGGAATTAAATTGTGGAATGATACTCAAGATCAGTGGCAGCTCTTTACATGATTCATTACAGACATGCGAAATATGCTAACATGCTTGCAAAAAGATTTGTGCTTTCTCACAAATTTCTCTTTGCTCTGCTCTATATTGTACAGAAGAAACTGCATTGGACAAGTAAAGCAGTCACCCACCCCTTGTTTTTCCTTCACATGTCTGTTTGTATAGCATGTAACTTCAGGATATTGTACTTCTAAGCATTCAATGGGAGTAAACATTATCACAGTATTTAAGAAATTAGATTGAGCCATTTAATCCTTGGTATTTTTCCATCAGGAAGCCTGGAAAATGCCCAGTACATAGTGCATGCTTGAGGTTTTTGCCCTCTGTACAGAAAGAATGAATTTTTTTATTTGGCATGTGTCTTTAACATTTCCATTAGTAAATTAGCATAGTTTTGCTGACTGAATTAGAGATCAGCTGGTGATTTGTGTCTGTGTTTGTGTGTGTGCACTCACATGTGAAGTTTCCATAACTTGTACATGCAAAAGTTAAAAATCATTTTCTGCTTTGGCAATTGATTTGAGATGTTAAGCAATCTTGAAGTCAAAATTACATAACCTACTCATATTTTGATGGAGACAACCTTGTCCTCAGCAACATGGTCAAATAGATCAGTAAAATCTTATTCCAGTGATGTAGAACAACGTAGATAGATTTAAATATATATAATTTTGTTATTTGTTGTAAATAAATAGCTTAACCAGCTACAAAAAGGAAGTTAGGGATGAAACAGATAAATGTGCTTATAAAACAATTTGTGCACTTATGAAATACATGATCTTAACTTGATAATTTTATTGTTTAACACAATTATGTCTGCAAAAAATGCTTCTCTTACTGAGTATGCCTCCAGTACCAATTGCTTGTTGCAATATGTAACACTTCTAGCATAGTTTTAGAAGATCTTTTCTTTTAATTCAAAAGAATTTAAAAATATCTGTATCCTTTGAAAATATGATTGTGAGATAAAGAAGAGTACAATCTAGAAACTTGTGAATTTGTGACCAAAGCTCTGTTAGTATTTAAGGTATTTCAGAATATTCATGAGAATATGTGAGGGTTTGTTTTTTTTTTTTTTTTTTGCAAAAGCCATACTTCCTTATTTCTCTTGAATTAATCTAACCTGGATTATTCAGAGTTGATCTTTGGCTTTTCTACAGCTTTGTTGTCACATGACCTGACGTTTCCTCCTCTTTCTTACATCTTTTAGTCCCTGTGTTTCTTCACACTTAACGACATTTATGTTACTCTGTTTCTAAAGTTCACAGTTTTTCTTTATTTCAGAAATAATTCTAGTTATGCTATCTTTCCAGTGAAAACTGTCAGCCTTCACAGTCTATTTCAGCGTTGCTGCTGTTAACAGAAGCTTCAACCTGTTTACATTTGACCATTAATCTGTTCAGTGTAAACCATGGTCATTTTATTTCAGTCTACTAATGGGATTTATTGAAAAGTAATTATATTGTAATTATATTGTCTCCTATCAGACAGACCCTTTCAATATAAATTGCATTGTATGTTTTAATTTTTTTTTCTCTGAATAAATAAATAAAGTCTTTGTTCTCACCTAAATTATTTATTTCTTACCAATGAGAAACCATGGGAGGAGAATTCTTTACTTGTTATGAAATAATTTATTTGTCATTTAGCTAAAATTCTTTCTGAAGTGGCCTTCTCTTTGCATTTTTTTCGTGGTAAGATTATAAGTGTCTTTGCAAGGACATTTGACCATCCATAATCTTCCTCTCAGATTTCTTACCTCATCATCTTATACATCCCAGTGAAAGAGAACATAATAGGAGAGTCTTATTGAAATACTTAGTTCTGCAGAACTACCAGACATGTTTGTAGTACACTCTATCTGTTCCTCAAAATCAAGACAAAAGATATGACTCAATTTCTAAAAATCATCACCTTTTAAACAGGTCTTCTATTTGAAGTAGTTTGCTTCTTCTTTTGAGCTTGAGTCACACAGTAATTCTAAAAGAAAGATAGAAAAAATATTAATGTCTAGACAATTTACTGTCCTAGTTGCAGAACTGTAAGGAGAGACAAATTGAAGATTTACCTGTTTGTTGTTTTTGCAAAGAGCATCAAAATATTGTCTGCCCCTCAAAGTGTATAAGCCTAACCTTCATACCGAAATTATTTAAAACAAAATTTGAAAAAAAATTGAAATGAGGACTAAAGCATTATTTTTACAATCCTTATTATATACTTTCTCTACTACCTTTCAATCTGTAAGAACTATCTGGTCACCCGATGACTTAGTAGAGACATGTAAAAAGAAAGCTCTGACATAAACCCTTCTAGGGAGGAAAGATCTCACTCCTATTGAGATAATCTTGGTAAGACACGATGTGTATGGTAGATAGAACATATTTTTCAATTCATCTGCTTTATTATCATTTCAGCTTTATTGATGTTTTTGCCTACCATTCTCAAAAATCAGCAAGAAAATTATGATGCCTTAGGCCTTGACGTTTATTGCCCTTGATAAGTTTAGCAGTACTTTTGCTGCATGCCTGTCTTGGTTTAGCATACTTTAGTTAAGGAAAACAGGAGAAAATCAGTGAAAGTTAATACTCATATGAGTTGTTCAAAATTATTTGAAGGCCCAAAGAGCCCATAACCCTGAAACATGGGTTATCAAAAGGTATTTATTTCTCTAAAGTAACTGAGAGAACCAGACAGACAAATAACCACAAAAGATACACAAGTATATCTTTCTGTCTTAGCAACTTCTTCATCCTTTGACAAAGTAATAAATCCTGGCAAATACCGAGGAGAGTGAAGGACAAAGGGAATGAAGACTGTGTAGCAATTCTTCAGGGTATACTCCCAATGTTCATAACTACATGTCTGTCTGTTTCACATATAGCATCTTGATGTACTTTTCTTGGACAAATATTTGTTCAGCTCTTACAGATCCTGCATAAGCTTTTAACATCTGAAGTATCCTGCATCAAGAAGTTTGAAAGTTCAACTGCAATTTCCTAAAGTGACCCTGGAAGAGACTACAAATAGTTGTTCTGTATTTGCCTTCTTTGTGCCACTTGTAATTCAACTTTCACATATAGGTCTCCAGCAAATCCTACTACCAGCCACTTCTGGATTGAAGTGTAAGTGTACATACTTCTACTCAAAATATTTTTTTACTGGTAGAAATCAAGAATGGGTATACCAGGAACAGCTAAGTAGCCTAAAACTCTCCGGCCTATGGAGAGCATATGGTGGGTGTGTGAAATCATGAGAGGGTGAATTGTGCAAGAATGAGTACACTTTATTTTCCATTGTATGTGCTAGAAAGCATTGGATGAAGCTATTGTGGAAAGGCTGAAAACAAACCAGAGGCAGAGGTCTTTTGCCTAGTGTTTGGTTAAAATATGGAACTTCACGGCCATGAGCTGCTGTGGAGAGAGAAAATTTGCATGTGTTCAAGAAGTTTATGATCAAAACAATGGGAAGAAAATCCTCTGCAAGTTATTAGTACAGCGACATTGCATTCAGTCAGTAAGCCCTAGACCTGCATGTTTTTGAAGGTTACAAATGCATTTGAATAAACTAGTGTATGCTCATTCTGTTCTAATTTTCCTCCTTAGGCATCCACTGCAGCCAGGTATTCGAGAGTGTATAATGCTTCAGATGGACCACCAATTTATCAATCCTTGGGATCTGCACTCTCATGGGTTGGGTTTGTCATTTTAGTTTCTCTGTCTTTACTTTCTGTAAGCTGTTGCAAAAATGAAGAAAACATAAAAACTGAGATTAGCATCATAGTCTTTTATCAGGGACATCTTGGATGATGATTGTCTTCTAAAGGTTGCAGAATTTTTTGGACTGTTGACCCCTAAAGTGGGCATATTCCTCTAGCTGATGCAGGAGCTGCCAGTACAGTTAATTTGAGGTCTCTTAACTGAAAAATCCCTTTAGCAACATGTGCTCCTCTCTCTGCCAGGTCACTTGCCTGTGAAGCATGGATGCTGACAGTAATGTCTTTGAAACAAAACTGCCCTTTGGAATTACTGCAGAAAATATTGCTTTTTTCTTATAATGAGAATTTTCCATAGTAGAGTGTCTCATCTGGCAAATACAGCTTGCCACTAGTATTATTTTTTCCAAGATTTTGAAGCTGATGAATACATTATAACCTATCTGTAATTCTCGTAGGAATTAGAATATATACAAATCCAAATACAGACGCTGGTTTCTCAACATACAGAAAAATCTCTTTTCTTTCTACCCACCTAATTGTATTATTTCTTAGGTTTTGCTAGATATTTATGTAGGTATTAGTCTTTTTTTCAGCTTTAGCTTTCTACAGAATTATTTGCCTAATATTTTCAATTCCAGCTGTATTGTTCAGGTAGAAAATTACATTCATAAAATACTGTGAAGCCATCAAGTAGTTTTTTATGTTATTATGTCTTCTCAAAACATGCAGTTTGTATGGTGATTCCTGAGATATAACTCAGGAGGATAACATTGGTAAGCATTGTTTCATTGTCCATTTTAAATTAGATATCTGATCCTGTAATTATAGGCACTTTAGGTATCGTAGATCCAGGCCAGAGAGAAGAGAATGATAATGTCCACAAAGGTACATGTGATCTGACACCTGAAAGCTTGAAATGAAACAAACATCATTATTTTAGAAATAAAGGTGCATTTGAAAGCCTGTTTGCATAAATACTATTAAAATCTTTGGCTCACCTGCTCTAGGCATTTATGCTAGAACAATTTAAGACTGTTTTTCACACACCTGTCAAGCTATTCTGTTAGAGGTTATTGCCTCTGAGATGTCTCTAATTTCAAAAGTCGAGGCCACAGATATGACTTCTCTCTTTTTCTTTTTTTATTCTGCTAACCTCACTAATGAGAAGAGGAAGTGGTGGGTGACTATCACAATTGAGGACTGATTTACCAGCTACTGTTAGAGGGGTGCCAACCCCTCCCCATGGATTGCACTCTCATTACCTTGATTTTCATCAGCTGATTCCTAATGCAGCAGTCTTCAAAATTTTTGATCACACACTCCATCATTAAAAGGATTTTCAGCACACCCCCCTTCTTTATGTTTATTGTTTAATAAGTGAAATATATTTACTGTTGTACTATTTTGCACACTATAAGGCATGCACAAAAATAGAGATTAAAAAGTATGATATTAAGATAAATTTTGAGGAGATTTTTAAAAACTGCAAGAGCTGTCAATGAGATGAACTCAGACATCCATTTGAATTGAGTTAATCTGTTTAATTTGGACAGAAGCAAATAAGGAAAAAAGAACCTCTGCCTTTGGGAACTGACACTATCCACAGTCTAATTCTTCTTCCTGACCTGTAGTAAGACATATCTGTTCTTACTGCCCTATCTACACTGAAATAATACAATGTTTCGCATGGAGACAAAACTCCATTTTTCATGGACTAGAAAAGATAATGGTGAAATGAAAGTACAAACAGCGAAAACACAGACAACTTGATCTGGACAGTTTAAAATATTTTATCTGAACCCTTTTTGATGATCTGTCAGCTGATCTTGCTTCTTTGATTCTGCAGTCAGAAAATAATGTCCTTGTTCTGATATTTCAACTTCCTGTCACAGCTCATCCTTTTCAGATTCATTTGATTGAGAAAGTTATCAATCCTGTGGTGTAATCAATATATACTAGTCCTTGCAGCTGTCAGTGTTACCTGAAGTGAGTCTCATGCATATTAATGCTGAAATTTTATTAAAGCTTTTGTACAGATAGTATGATACCTGGTAGGACACTAAGGAAGAGAATAGGAGACATCAGGACTTGTAAGTGAGAGTGGTGCAAATGAAAAAATGATGGTGAAAGTCCTTTATTCATTGTTCAATTTCTGTTTCTTGATGGAGAAAAAACAGTACCAAAAAACCCCCCCAACCCTAAACCTCAAGCCTGTGAATAATTTCAGCTTCCCTTCAATAAATGATAACCAGTTTGATATTTCCCACTTTAATTGCTGATGCATCAAATAAAATATTAATTACTGCTCTTGCATATTATGCAGGACAGCTGGGAGTCTGTTACAAACATACTGCTGCAAGATTTGATACTGCTGTAAGAGTCAGGCCATTTTGAAAAGGGGTCTCTGGGGATGAGCAGGAGTTTTTATGAACTGCTGGTGAATTGGAGAAGACAGTAGAAATTAGAGTGATTTCATTGGTTAGGTCAGCAGAGAGAGGTGGCTTGCAGGCTGCACACTAATGTCTATGCTGCCTTCAGGTCTGTCAGCTGAAATTAATGACTCACTGCAAACTAGAAAGGACTGTTTTCTGTGAGCTGCTGGGGGATAAAACAGCTTTGCAAGGTCACATTCTGTGCACACTGTTCCTCATTAACCTCCGCCTGGCCTAATCACCAGTGAAAAACAAAATCCTCATGTAGACATATGATAAAAGGCAGTAATATCTGATTATATTTGAGACCAACAGGAGGTAGGAGAGCTTATTCTATGAACAATGTATTTAGCTAGATAAGACCTGGCAGAGCAAACATGGGTTTTAGTGGAATTAATGGAAACAAAACATGAATACATTTCATATCTAAGAATAGAGTATGATCCCACAATATTCACTTTATAATGTGCATTTCTTTTTTCAAAAATACGTATTTCATATGCATTTCAACTTGCTTTCTTAATTTTCCACTGTTCATCGATATTAGCTGAAAAAAAATATTTTCTGTATCTAAAATGATAGATATCTAAATTATCTAAATTATTAAAACAACCACTTTTTTTTTTTTTTTTTTTTTTTTTTTTGTTCCATTGAGATTACTCAACAAGAGAGTTCGTAATAGGAGAGAAGAGAGGAAAACACTCTGGCAGAGACTTTCAGTTCTTTGCCAGAAGAGACTATATTTTGACCTTTAGCCAAGATACTAATCCCAAACCAAATCAAAAGTTATATTCAAAAAAAAGCACCACATTGTGTCTTCATTTTTTCCAGAAATTGAGACTTGGTGTTAAAGATCTTCAGATAGGAAAGGAATTGTGTGTCCCTCAAGGGACTGAGAAGAAAGCACATAAAGCAAACTTTAAAAAAAATCCATAAATATTTTAGAGCTAGGGATGTTGCAGACTAAAAAAAAAGCCTGAATAAAGCTAAAATAATCAAGATTTATTTCAAATAATAACACATGCTTAGTCAATGCAGTAGAAAATAGATCCTGTTCACAGAATATGGATGGACATAACGATATTTCAAATACCACATTCTTAGCCAATGAACTAGAAAATGTGCATAGCTCACATGAGATACACTGGGATAACGATGTTGCCCAGTTGTCAGTGAATTAAGCCAGGCACTGTACAGACAGTGACAGCCCATTTTCCAGTGAACTCAGACAGCTGCAAAGCGGCCACGTTTTGGCAGCCCCTTGGAGCTGCTATCTTTCTCAGAAAGGAAGATACTCCTGAGAGCTCCTCAGGAACTTCCAGCTTTCTCAGTTTACCGCCTTCCTAGTGGGATGCTCTGGGCTCTGAATACATTTGAGTATGCTGGTGGGAATTTTTGATTTGACCTATTGTACCTTATAAAATAGATATCCTCATTCTCTCTGAAAAAGTAATGGGAATCTGGTATTTAATATGCTGTGTAAGAGCAGTGCTTTCCTTTTGTTTTTCCTTGCTTTTTAAGATTTCCATAAAGCATTATTTAAGATAAATAGTGAATTACAAGAGCTCCCTGATATCTTTTTAATATAGGTATGAGTTAGAGAAAGAATTTGCCGCTCTTTTGATCACATTGGAAAGGATCAAACATACTCAGTGAACTTCGTTGTTGTTCCTAAATTGAAATATAGGGAGCCATTTTGTTGTCATGTATCATAATAAGTGAAAGCATACCAAGCAGTGATTTTTCAGCATATATTATATGTTACATATTTCTGCTTTTATAGAATTATTGTGCTTGCCTAATGCTTCATTAACTCCATTCTGGAAGGTCATGTCTTTTGTACTGGAACAGCACGTTATGAACTATTATGGTTGACAACAGCGAGTTATAATGTTGGAATAACACAGTAGTGTTAATCACAGTGATTCTAATAGGATCTGACAGGGAGAGCATGTGAAGGCTGTGCAGAAGGTGATTATCTAAAAACTGCTACTCCCCAGAACATTTGCAAGGATGTTTGCACAGATCTGCTACTCACAGAGAGTTTCTCTAGAATAAAATCTGTGGTGCTGGAAAACAGTTGTGGAAACAAGTAGAGCCTTGCCAGAAAAAGAGATCTACACCTTTTACAACTGATATAAATTGATGTTTCAAGCATTGCATCCTTGTCGTTTCTTGTTGAAAAAAGACAGTGAAGAAGAGATGGTCCAGATTCATCCTGGTGCTATCTTCCAGCATTTTACCATGATGCCGAACTAGGGGGAGTCCTTTAGCTCGGGCTGCTCCACAGACGGAGGGCAGCTTTATGGCTACCTTAACTGGGTGTTGCTGCTGGACGCATCTCTCTCTGTATCTTCATGAAATCCAAATGGAATAGGATAGATAAATAGATAGATAGATAGATAGATAGATAGATAGATAGATAGATAGATAGATAGATGTCTAAGCTGGGAGGCTGAGTGAAGTGCCCAGTGTTAGGAAAGAAAACATCAGGTCTGAGAATCCACTGCTGCTGTTTTCTTCCCTACCCTCCCACTCACTTCTCAGTAACATTGCTGCCTTTGGTCTCACACTTCCCTATCACCTGTTAGTTGTCAGAAGCAGCACTGCCTCTGTAGTTTTAAACAAAACAAAACAGTTCAAAAACTTAAGTAACTTAATTCTTTGAACAGAAAGCAGTGCTATCTCTTGCGATGTACGTGTTACCAAATGCTGGCAGAAAGAAAACTGATAAAATGGGTGCAGAAATTTAGGAATATTACCTAATTCTCAGATAGCAAACAGTAACATCCCTTAAAAGCATCAGAAATGAGAATGATGGGCACACTTGCACTGTGAGTGCCATATTGTCTTTGTATCAGGATGCCCAGCTGTGTGCCTCAGGTTGGTGGCTGCAGCCACAATGCTCAGGGCATCAGTGTGCTCAGAGCATCCCAGTGCTCAGGGTATCCCGGTGCTCGGGACATCCCGGTGCTCAGGACGTCCCAGTGTGGCTCTCGGGTTGCGGGGCTCTGAGCACTGCGGGGCCCTGCAGACCGACAGCATCTCATCCCAATCCTGCAAACAGTGGTGACAAAGTGACACCTTCCGGCCAAAGAGAAGATTTGCACAGCGCCCAAACCCTCCTGTAGCTCGGATGGTGCAGGCGTTGCAAGAGACCGATTATTGTCTCTCCTGCAGTCTCTGTTTGCTCTTGAAATATTGATAGCTAATTGCCTTCTACCGAATACCATTGAACCGCCTGATGCTGGTAATCATAATACTGTACTGCTGGTATTGGCCACTGATGCTTTCGAATTGGGCTGAAATAAATCAACGCCAACCACTTTTTAATCCCTTATGAATATTCATTTAAAAGGAAATGAATATTCATTACCTAAGGACCTGGAGACGGTAAAGATCTGAGAGATGTGTGGTAATTGTAACATCATTACCTTGTCCTAATGCTATGTGGAGGGTACAGAAATGCTCCATGTGACACACACTGAGCTTCTCAAGCAAAGTGGGGTTCCACAGATTGTGACACAGGTGCCAAAGACCAGCACCCAATTTCTTCCACAGTTTGAAAATGGATGGATAGGTAAGGCTGCTGAGTGTCTGAAGCATTCCAGGATTATCTAGTTAGTACAAACTTTATATTATTCTTTCTATGTACTGAATTTGCTAGAAGTCTTTAAAAAGTCTATCCTTGATTGAAATGTTGCCTATCAGCACGGGCATTGATGAACAGAATTGGTGGTGAGAGCAGGTAATAAAGTAAGATGGGGTTTTGGTTGGTTGACTCAGCTGTGTCAGTTCTGTACCTTTACACCAAGTGAGAGCTTATGAACTGCTGTAATGGAAAAATACTATTCTTCTAAACATGACCTGGAACTTAATAACTCAGTGAAATTGCTTTGACTTGATGTAATAACAGAAAGCGGGAAAATGAAATAGACTAGAACCTTATTTCTCCTAAGCTGAGTGGTTGGGCATGTCAGTGGTTAAAAATATACCCAAAAGAAAAAGTAAAGCAATCAGTCAATGTTAGTAGTATACTGATTACCAAATAACAGACCATGATCATGCTTCTAGTTCAATACTGGTGCTTCGCCACTGCCCTCAATTTTAGCTGGGTGTACATTATAGATCTTTCCCCTTGGGGATCTCCAGTTATTCACCAAACCTCTGTATGGAAATCTCATTTCCACTTACAGGATTTTTTCCAAATGCTATGTAAATATTGTCTGCTTCCAGAAATCTCTTCTCCTATATTCTTTTCAGCAACAATCTCTGTCTGCTGTCTTTCAGTAAAACCACAGCACCATGTCTCATCCTAGGCTGCATTTTTGTCTTTTAACCGTGTTTCTGTGTTCCTTCCATTCAGTGATGATAATGAATAACTCTTCATAATTGAGTGATACTGGACGATTTCAGTAGGAAATTGAGTGACAGCATGTGCTATCATCTATTTCTTCATCATCATTAGTGCTACAGCACTGACAAGGAAGCAGTATTTTTACTTCAGTTATCAAGTTTTGATAAACAGGATGTAGGATTTCTTTCATTGGTGCTTTTTGTTTAATTGCCCAGTAGTTTAAATACATAATTTCCTGACAAATTCACATCAAGCGTCATTTCATATTTCTTGACTGGCTTCCCCCTGTTAAAATAACTTCCAACCTGCCTCACTTGCTCCCTGCATTTTGGGGCAGGGAGTTTACCATCTACCCTTTTGTAGCTTTCAGCATTGTGCTAGAGGAATTTCCTTTTCAGAGGCTGAGAGTCAGCTGTTACTCAGGTTCATGGTGAACAGGGGCAAGGAATTTTTGTGACTGTTTTACTATTGCAGAAATAGATCTTCCATTTCTCCATAAAAACAACATAAAACCTTTTTTTCAGGATAAATTAAGTGTAGGCTACATTGGTCAGTGAAATCGTCAGATTGACAAATGAGTCAACAGAGCTACACCACCAGATCCAAGCCTGAATCTGTTTTTTGATGTCCAAGTCCTAGTAAGCAATGACCAAACAGGTTGCACCAGTGCCTTAGATGCTTTTACTCTGATCTAACTCTAAGCAGATAGGGTATAAATATATACCTACTTACAAGGTACATCTTCAAAGCACTGTGCAACATGAGGTAAGTTGCTTTTATGAATAGATTTATTAAAGGAAATTATAATCTTGAATGCCTATTTGTGAAGTACAAAATTATGAGAAGTTTAGGTTGCTTGATTTCCTCCCACACATATACATAATGATTTAGCTCTTTTTTGTGCAGACTGATTAACAGAGAGGTAATTATGAATTTTTACACTATATGATGGACCTAGGATCAATCTCCCAGCTGGATCTTAAAGTAGAAGATTAGATTTCATCTTTTGCTAAGATTTGTGGAAGAGAGATGAAAAAGCAAGTAACAGTCTTAAATCTGACTATATTGCTGCTTCATCTTGCATGAGAAGTCTTTACTTCCAGAAACAGCCCCAGTCTTGAAAATCACCAGTGGCAAATATTGATTATTTGAAAAACTGTAAAATCTCAGAAGTATATTTGCCTTACCTATTGCCAACTATTGAATGGCATATGCTTTAAAGAATGATATATTTTACATTCAGTGTTTTCAGCAGAAGGGGGAGGAATAGTATTGCTTAAATGATTGTTCTCATCACTTCAGCCTCCGGCTCTTTGACTCCTGCTAGAAATTTACTGTCAATTAACTCAGTGGGCGAGGAGCTTGGTAAGTTTATGACAGCTGTATAGGAAAAAAAGAGATTTTGTGGCTTGTTTCCGGGACAGTGTTGGAAAGGAGACTCAGCCTTGTAAAATATTGGGTCTGGCTGGGATGAGTCAACATCCTTCACTGCAGGCCATACAGCGCTTGCTTTAAAATTGTGGCTAAAGCAGTGTTGATAATACAGCAGTGTTTGGGCCACAGCTGAACAAAACTTGCACATTGTCAAGGGGTTCTCTTTCCTACCCTGACTCCCCAGAGAGTAAACTCGGGGTGGGCAGGACATTAGAAGGCCACCTAGCCATGACAACTCTCTAACTAACCAAAAGGAATATTCTTCTCTCTAACCAAAGGAATATTCCATTCCATAGAGCATCCTTCTCTACAATAAAGGCTCAGAGAAAGGATATGAGATATGACAGAGGACAAGACACTTGCCTTCTCAAGCAGCTGTCACACATGCTGAGGCCCTGGTTCGCAGAAAGCATTTGGATGTCTGCCCACCAATGGCATGCAGCGAATGCATTCCTGTTTTTGCTCTGCTTGCATGCACAGCCTTTGCTTCCCCTATTAAAGTGTCACTGTCTTGATGCCAGAGTGGTTTTACCTGCCTTCCATTTCCTCCATGTCTCACAGGGAAGCGGAGGGAGAGAGCAGCTGCGTGGGTTTTTGGCTTTTGGCCAGGGTCAAACCACCCCCACAGCCAGCTACCCAACAACAGGAAAAACATAGACTTTTGGAGCATGTACCCCTAATACAGCTCTTCTAACATAACAAAAACAATTGAGGAAAAGAAAATCAATAGCTTTTTAATTGTCTCTTCTAAAATATTTATTACTTCTCCTCATATGAAAAACCCCAAAATACAAAGTGATATGGGTGAAGAATCATACTTACATTAGCAAAGCCATTGGTACCTTATTAAGCTAAATACATGGTTTTCAGATGGTATTTTTCACTGGGAAAAATTAAAAAATGGGCAAACTGTATGTTAGCTTTTCTTGATCTAAAGAGTCTTCTAGTTCTAAGTGGTGACAAACACAATAATGAAAAAAAAATCTGTATTATGCAGTTTTTCTATAATTATTGCAGCATTAACCCTACAGTAAGGGAACAACCAAAAATTCAGCATTTTTCTGCTGCCCCTGGCATATCACCAGTATAAGAAAGAGTATGAGACCATGGCAGGCACACAGTGATATGCTTCAGGGATATCTGCCATGATTTGACCCATCCTTGGATTAGACTGTCCTTGAGACAAAGGCTCTAATCAGTACTTTTCATTTGTGAATTTACATAGTTAGTTTTTAAGCTTGTTTAAGCTTTGATATTCAGAATATGCTGCACCAGTTAGTTCTCAGTTTAATGACATCTCGTGGGAAAACTACAACCTAACAATGTTACAATAGCTAGCACATAAACTAGCTGCTGTTTTGCTTCTTTCAACTTCTGTTATCTGCCGCTTAATCTTGCTTAAAATGTTTTTCTTCTACAACTCTGAGAACTCATTTTCAGGTTCATAGTTAACTATCAGTGGTCTTATCAGCACACTGAGCACCCTTCTTGCTTTCATTACTATGTTGAACATCGTGGATCTTGGCGTTGATCCCTGCACATTATTCATATTCTTCTGTTTCTTGTTAAACCAACTGTTATTCTATAATAGGTCTGTTGCTTTTCCCCCTAGTCTTTTCAGACACTGCTAGTATGGGGCCTTGTAAAAATTTTTTGGAGTCCAATACACCATTTCACTCTTTCCATGAGCTTGTTTTCCTTCAAATAACTCCTATACTGACTCTTCCTCAGTGTACCATCTATACTCATGTCTGCTGATTTTACTTTTTACTGATGTACCAACGAATCTAAGCATGAAGACCTATCACCTGAAAGATTTCTTTCCAGATGCTTTCCAAACTTTAATTAATAATGAAGAAGGCAGGCTCTGACATGAAGGCAGGCTCTGACATTTTTCCAGATGTCTTACCTTTCTTGCGCTTCTGTGTTTCTTTGGTAACAGGAAGATGTTTTTCTAAAAGAACTGCTCTGAAGGGTGCTTGAATTCACCCCCGGTGTTAGCTTTTGCTGTTCATCACTCTTGAAATCTATCAACCACCTTCCATTTCTTCGGCACACATCTTTGCCCATGCCTGTTATCACTGGCTCTCCTTTTTGAAATCCTGTAACTTCTGCCTCTTTGCTCACTTATGATGTTCTAAGGGTGACATTAATTTTCCTCTCTTTTCCTGCAGGTTATGCTCGCTTGCTTGCCCCACCTAGCTGCTGAAACAATGGCCAGACAAATGGCTCATTTGTAGTGTGGTTTGTCCATGCTGTGATGGAAGAGTATCACAGAGTATTTGAACTTACCCATCTTTTTTTGGAAGAGGTTACCAGGAGGACAACATCAAAGGCACATCATAAAGCTTTTGTAAAGGGTATCTGTGACCTTGCAAAAGCATACATAAAAACTCTCTAAATTCAAAGGAAGAGTCAAATGATACACACAGTTGTTTTGTTTGGTTTTCTGTCACTCAACGTACATATTATGACCGTGATCTTAGAACAGGCCATTATGTTGTGCAAAGATAGCTTTTCTTTGGGTACTCTTGTAACTGTCAGCTAATGCATATTGTTACTGTATATGTAAGATGTGGCAGAAAAAATATTTGTCCTGTTGTTAAAATTTGGTATATGTTTTATCCAGTAGAAAACTGTCAAGTCTTTGGCATTAAATTTTGCACAGGAGTGACTACTGCACAACACTTGGGAGCAAATTCTCCCTTCTCTATAAAGCCACAATTCTTCCCTTTATTCCACCATTTACCAGGACCTTTTCCTTTGCATGCAGTAAGGTAACAGCACCCTAAAGTAGCTCACAGGTAACTTTATGACAACTATGCTCCTGTTGAACAAAGTGAGCATGTCATCCTTAGGATCCTAGATCTGATGTGCTCTGTTATCATTACAAGCTGAAATAAGCAGCTGATACAATTCTTTCCAAAATGTGAGTTAGGACAAAACCTGCTCTTCCCTTCTTTGCACATTTTTCTTACTAGCAATGCCAGAAAGCCAGAAGCAATGTAAAACTTTTCCAAAGGTAGGGAAGTCCAAAGGGTTACAGGAAACAATATTCAGAATATTTATTAGTTCATATGTCTGCACTGTCAAAAACTGAGGCATGGCAGAAGTTACAATCACCTGAACTGCTTTTAAGTGTTGTATTTCCTCATGATGACACTTCAGAGCATACAGATAAGTGCAGATCCTTCTGTCTAGCCTGATGTAACAAACTGATCAGGCGGCTCATTTTCCCAAGTTAACTGATCTGACAGAAACACTTTTATTTACTTCTCCAAAAGCAGGCTGTGCTTTTGAGTTGTGTTTTCTAGGTAGCGTCTATACGTACGCGGACGGAAAAAGCCCAGTAAGAACTTTTACATACACTCAATGCATGTTAAAAGGGTTAAAACCAGAAGACTTGGTGAGGAGGAAGAAATAGTTTTGCTCAAAGTGACCTTGCTGCTGAGAATGCTGAAATGGCCAGTGCGGAAAAACTCCCATTTCCTACGCCTACTGCTGCTGCTCATCCTCTGAGAAACAGACATCACATGGAGAGAGAAGACATCCATAGACATGTACAAATGCTGTTGTTATATGGCAGAAAGCGGTGAAGCCTCCACTGTCCACTAGGATAAGCTGAGCCTGATGGAGCCTCTGTCCCTGCATGTCTCTGCTGCCCGGCCTTGTTAAAAAGGTAATGAAATAAATCTACTCTCTGCTTTTTGTCTGTGGCTTAATGGTTGTCCTTCAGTATTTTGAAGTGTTGATTCCACACTTGACTCTTCTGAATTGGTGGTTTTATTTCCTGGGATTTGGATTTCTTTCTTACCACTTCTTTCCTTCATTTCTGTGTCATAGAAGTTAGAGGTCGCAGAGATCTGTGTGAACTCTGAGCAGAACCACTGCGCCTGAACCTTCCAAGGTTGTTCCTGACACAACAACTGCATGCAATGGCTGAGCTATGTGGCAAACTGGGCTAAGCTCACCAAGAGAAACACATCACTAAAAGAAAGACCCTAATTCCCAAGTTTCAAAAGGTACTCCATGACCTTATTTGTCTGACAGTCTTAGAGGGAGCTGTAAGTAATGTAGAGGCTAATGTATTTAAAATACCAGACATGATTATTCGCTCTTTATCCACAGAAACAGAATTAAAGCAAGTAAACAACAGTTGTTATGCAATATGCAAAGGCTATTGCTATTTTACTTGCACTGTGGAGATGTTTTCTTTCCAATCCATGGTATGTACTTGAGCTGTCAAGTTGTTTGGGGTTTTTAAACAATACTGCTCTAACATGTTTTCCTTTATGGTTCTTGGAAGTATTCATGCATTCAGAAGACTTGTGACACTTAACAGCAAAGGATGTAAGTCCTCTTATTCCTCTCTTTTGGAACTACTCCAAACTTTGTCTCCCTCTGCTATTATTCTCTATTTTCTACATACTGCCTTTTAAAGGGCAGATTTTTTAAAAACACAATAGAAGAGTACTTGGTATTACAAACACATGGATTCACTTTTACTCTATGGCAGCAACTTCTCCACCAAGTGGTCTTGGCTGCACATCCTACATCTGCTTAGGATGGGACCATTTATTGGTAGCAGTTAGCTTTAGTCTTTCCTATATTTGTCCAGACTCATCCTTCTGTACAACAAACTCCAAGCAGCAGAAATACAGGTAATGGTACTGTATCCTCTTCCAAAGGTCTGCCTGCCAGGTAACTGTCCTCTGCTAGGGGGAAACAAGCTCACAAAAATTCAGAACTGCCAAAGGAGAGACCAAATATACACTTGCTGCTGTGCAGTTTAATTTATCTAATTTAAGCTCTTCTGGCAAAGAAAGCAATTAGCAAGGTATGTTACTTAACACAGCAGAAACAGTATGCATACTAACAAAATGTCCTATTATGCCTTCATGGCCATAGGAGGTGGCAACCTAATAAAATACCCCTAGGTGTTCCTTCAACTGATAATTGCAAGGAAAAAAAACCCAGTGCATACTTCAATTGCTAAGGCAACTGCAGAGATTTGTCTTCATGGGAAGACAAACACCATGTAAATGTGTTTTGGTATCTTGCGCCTTATAAAAAAAATTAAGGCTGATGCAGGCTGATATTTACCCTGCTTAATCCAGATTCTATTCCAGCTGCTATTTTCTACTGGTAAGCTTTAGCACCACCTCCCATTAACAGTGAAACACTGGATGCAAATTTCTAACTTACATGTCCAAGTTACAAAGGATGACTCTACACTGAATGCAGTTATGTGCATTTAAAAAGGAATTACTCAGATTTTACTTTATCTTTGGGAATTCTCATCTAGAAGGTTAGAGATCTAACTAAAGATAGTTGAGTAATCAAGCAAATGAGTAGTCTGGGTCTAGAGATCTGAGAGTATGGGAAAAAAAATTTTAAAAAAAGGAGTTTGTTTCTCTAAGACACCAGACATAAGAACAATCACTTTATGGTTAAATTTATTGAAATTATTTCTAAGTACACATATCAATTCACACTACTTATAACTACTATCCTCATTATCTGATATACAAACAAACAAACAGAGGGTATTTCCATTTGCTTAAGCAATACACGGAAACAGTTGAGTGAGCACAGAATATAGAATCAGAATGTAAAATAAGGCAAGCATGAAAAAAGCATTAGGCTTAGTAGTCTTTCACTAGAAAGACAGATTTTGCTGTCAAGTTTCAGAGGAAAACTTTTAACAAACATACTGCAAAAGAGAAAAACAAAATTAACAACAGTAAACAAATTTCTTCCTTCAAGGCACTGTCAACTTTTAATGGCAATCTGAAAATAATTCAGCAAGTCAGTTGATAGCAATATTACCAGAAATAACAAAAAAACCATCAAAATCTCTTTGGTTAAATATAAAGCTGAATGAAAAAACAAAGAAGATGAAGTTTCTGTAAGAAGTAATTCTGGACATGACAGAACAAACATTATACAACTACAAAAATGAACTCAATTGCCAACAGTAAATTTTGACAAGACTTTCAGTTAGAAGCTGTAAAGTTTGGAACTTGGTTTATTTTTTCAAAAAGAATTATATATGCACTTTCTAGCATAATAAAGGCAGATTGTGTTCAGCTGCTGTACAGGACTTCCTACACACTGAGTGGTCCAACTGAAAACATGTTTTCTCCTACAGATTTCCACTCAGTCTTCCCTGTACATGCCTAATTGCAAGTCATCTCAGCTTCTGCTGTCTGTCCCTCAGGACCCCTACAAAATACAAATATGCAGCTCCTTCCCATGTCCCTACACCGTTCTCAACTGGTTGCTTCCTCATTATCTGCACCTTCCTATTTTGGGGGAGCTTCCAGCTAAAACTGAATCATCGCACATCTTACTATGGTTAGACAACATCCGCTGGGGTAGCTCAACACTTAGGGGACCACTTGTCTCAAAAACCTCCCCTACACTTAAGGTACCAAACAATCAGTTTCTTTTCAATTTTCATTGCTCAGCAGTCACCACTCAAAAGTTCTGAGCCACAATTTAAAGGCAGAATGTAAACCTCACTTTCTCTGGCTGAAAAAAGAGTTAGAGGCACTTGGATGATGATTCTAGTAGCAACATCAGTACCGAAGAGTCTTCCCTCTCTTCCCCGGGATTACATGCATAGAAGGACCTACAGCTAATCAATTTTATTGAACAACGGCAGGGTAATGCATACTCCATACTAAAGAAATTTTAATACAGTTCTATTTGAACCCCCAGTTTGGAAGCTCTTCTAATATTTGTCCACCTTCAGTAGGAATTTGGTCTCACAGCTGCTTGTGTCTACTTTGGACCTAAGGGCAGGAAGAACTGGCAGTGAAGCAGCTTGAAGCATTAGGAAACAGCCCTTCAGGATTCTTTTGCAGATTTCAACCTTCTCCTCTAAGAAACTGGTAAGGCTTTTGCTGGTCTAAAACCCAGTAAAATATCCCCTCTTGCAAGAAAGTTTTAATCTTGGAAGACAGGATTTGCCAAGCAGTTGAAGTTGTTAAGACTCAGTCTACCCATGTAAGTCAGTTGTTACAGATTAATGTTTTGTTATTAAAAGTAATTTTGTGGAACCTTATACTTAGCTCCAACTGCTGTTTGAAAGAAATTTCAGAATTGTTTTGGATCTTATTTGGTATATACTGGCTTGAATGAAGTAAAAAAAAAAAAAACCAAAACAACACAATCACTGCCTAGGGTTTTGGGTTTTTTTTAAAGTTATGAAGTTTTCATTCCATTCAATGCTAAGATCATAAAGCAACTGCAATGGGAATGTTTTGAACATACAAAACACATACTTCTCAAAAGATAAATTTCAAGATTTCCAGAGCTCCTTGGACCAAAAAAAGTAAGGTTTATGCCTTTGAAGTTGACCATTAATTATGCCATTTACTTAAGATTTACCATTTAATATTGCTTGTTATTCCCCTCTGTAGGGTAGCCCAAAAGGGTTTGGACCTCAGAGAACATGCATAGAATAAAACCGCTTCCAATGATGAAAAACTACTTACCAACATAAAAATAAACACCAAACCCCTGAGACAAAGCAAGCAGAACATGCTACAGGCAGGTCAAGGTAAAGCTACAGTTTCAGCAGCCAATCTAACCAAGCTAATAGAGTTCTGACAGATCTAAGATGCATTGCTTCTAAAATCCATGCTCAATCCAGGTTTTCCCTGCTAATGCTGCAAAAGACTATTTGTACGACTTGCCTATGTTAGCCAAAACTTTATAGCCCAACTGCGTGATTGGGAAGGAATGCTAAGTGAAGGTAGAAAAATGTTACCATTTCTGATTACATGGTGGGCTTTTTTCCAGACAGTATCTAACCTCATTGTCACTGCAAAATATATTAATGCTGCTTTAAACAGAATGTAATTCTTATATGTCTAAGTAACACTATCTTTTTTTACTATTTAACTGCCTACAAGAAACAAACTACTACAAACTCTAAAATGTGCCAAACAATATACAGAAGTAAAGCTTTTGAAACTGCCAACATTTACCTGCAACAATAAAAACACTCATATCAATGAGAAATTAATATAAAAAACTGTAGATGCATTCTGGTCTTAATAGTGCATAGAAACTCCAAGGCAAAATACAATAAACACAGTATCTAAGCAAGGGGAATCTTTATCCATATTCACTCCTTACAGTCACACTTCTCATTGTGTCTTATTTGGACCTTAACTTGTAGTTCTTCAAACTGGAAAATCAATTATGAAAAACAAAAAAGCACCAATCAGACTGGATTTTGTCTCTCATCACCAACAAAACAACCCATGCTAGGATTTCTGGTATTTTTCAAACTCAGTAAAAAACACTAAAATAGAAAAAATAAAGAAAGGGAATTAAATCTGTTTTATCTCTTTGGTGTTTTCTACATTCCTTGACAGTCAAAGAAAAATGACCAACACAAAGAAATTCTGTTTAGATGTTTTTGTTTTTTTTTTTCTTTTCACTTCCTATGGAGTCTGCAAACACTGCCTTTTTCCTTACATTTTTATGAAAGGACATTTTTCTGAAGTTTTTACTTCTTCCTCTCAAAATTAAAGTTTTAATTATTTCAAACACAGGCAAGGGATGCAACCAACTGTTTTCTTATTAGCTGAACATTTTTCAGTTGCTGAATGCATAATGTAACTAAATGGTATTATGGCAACTCTCTCTTCTAAAGCAGTACCTTAAGTCAGTAACAGCAGTGTTACAATTTTTGTGTAAGAGAAGTAGTGCAATTCATATTGCTTTATCCTATTATCCTGAAAAATTTTGCTGCTCAAGACCCATTCTGTGCTTTGCAAGGAGTTTAAGAAACAAGTTTGCTGAAAGAAGTAGAAGTACCAACTAGACAGTATGTATGATCAGAAGCATATATAGGTATATTCCCAAAAATTCAGCATTCTGTATAAATTATAATAACCAAACTGGTTTTGCCAGCCCCAGAGAGTGCAGTAATTTGTTCAAGCATAAGGAATTACTGCATTTATAGTCTGAGAAGGTACTGTACCCCCATTACTTCTTTCATCTACCCTGAAATATCTGAGCTGTACGGTATTTAAGTGTTTAGCCTACTAAGGACTATAGTACAGTAGAACTCAGAATAAAGCTAAGAAAAGTTAGAATGAAGACATTT
Source organism: Corvus cornix cornix (assembly GCF_000738735.6). Taxonomy (NCBI): domain Eukaryota; kingdom Metazoa; phylum Chordata; class Aves; order Passeriformes; family Corvidae; genus Corvus; species Corvus cornix. The sequence goes on along the minus strand of NC_046357.1, from coordinate 8,964,599 downwards.
TACTATTCAGAGTAAATTGCAACTCTTAATATTTCATTTCAGTCCGGATAAAGATTCCCCTTTGACCATTTCTTTGGTAAAAACAGCTGCATTGCATTTGTTTCATCAGCTGGTAAAAGGCATTTTCTTTGGTGGAAATACTTTTTTGATCTTACATGTCCACTTTTGCAACACTCAGATAATACGCCCACTCTATATTAACCACTTATTCAGTGAATACAACACTAGTTACAGTTTAGGAGATAAAAATCAAACAGACCAATCATAAGCCAACAGTAAGGCTAATCATGTAAAAAAACATCTACTACTAGTAAAACAACAACGTGACAGATAAAGGTCTAAATGCAGTATATCATATCATCTGTATAAAATGAGTAGCTTCAGAGTTATTTTAAAAGCATCTTAATTCTCAAATGTAGAGGACTTTACTTCAAAACAGTGAATGTTTAACATGCATAGCTGCATACATCTTCTGTAGCTTTGTGATGATTTCCACTTCCATTGGCTTAAATCTCCTGCAATAAAAAAGAACAAACACATTTCATTATAATATGAATTCTGTTATCTTGCTGCTTAGTATTTTCCTGTATTTGTTTGAAAATAAACTTCATTTTAATCATACATAATTTTTTTTGAATGGTTCAATTTGCAAATCAAATCATAGAATTATTTAGGTTAGAAAAGGCCTCCTAACACCATCAAGTCCAACCATTAACTCAACACCACCACATTCACCAGTAAATCATAACCCTAAGTGCCACATCCACACACCTTCTGAGCATGCCCAGGGCTGATGATTCCACCACTTCCCTGGGCAGCCTGTTCCAACGCCTGACGACCCCACCAGTGAAGAAGTTTTCCTAATATCCAATCTAAACCTCTCCTGATACAACTTGAGGGCATTTCCTCCTGTTCCGTCACTTGTTACTTGGAAGAAGAGACCAATCCCCACCTTGCTACAACCTATTTTCAGGGAGTTATAGACAACAACTGGCATTTACCACGTTAAGACATTAAAACTTTTTGACACTGTATATGAAGACAAAGCAGATGATTCTCAGAGAAGAATCCTTATTTACTGACTGAGTGCTATGAGTCGAAAGAACTTTGTAAGAATGGAACCTCAGATCTAACACAAGATAAATCCTTGTGTGCTGGTTTTGACTGGAATAAAGTTAATTTTTTTTCACAGCAGCTGGTACAGGGCTAGGTTTGGATTTGTGTTGGAAGCAGTGTTGATAGCACAGGAATGTTTTAGGTATTGCTCATCAGTGCTTACAGTCACAAGGCCTTGTCCTCTCCTCACCAGCAAGGAGGCTGGGGGAATGCAAGGAGTTTGTACAGCCAGAGCACCTGCCCCAGCTACTCACAGGGATACTCCATCCCACAGGGCATCATGCTCAGCATTGTAAAGCTGACCAAAGAAGGAGAAATGGGGAGGGAACACACATTCAGTCATAGCATTTGTTTTTCTGATGAACCCAAGCAGCTATTATGCATGTTCGAGCATGATGAAGCCCTTCTTTCCTGAAGATAGCTGAACACCTGCCTGCCCATGAGAAATAGTGAATGAATCCTTCCTTTTGCTTCTGTGTTCAGCTTTCGCTTTCTTCTGTTAAGCTGTCTGTATCTCAGCCCCTGAGCTCACCCGTTTTTACTCATCTGATTCTCTTCCCCATCCCACCAGAGAGCAAAATCAAGTGGCTGCATGGTGCTGAGTTGCCAGCTGGGGTTAAACCTATGAGAAACAAAGACAATATAGTCTTGCAAAGTATTTGTTCTGGATCATTTTCTGAGTTGTTACTCTCTTTATGTGAACTCTACCTGACACATCTCCTTCTGTTCTTTAAAAGAAAGGGTATGGCAACAGTCTTTACTTGGGTAGATGGCTTGTAGTGAGGATGAACCAGCAGTGACATGAATGTGAAGTCATTCACACCTCTCATCCACAGACCAGAAGTTGAGGTGCCAGATGCAGAAGAGAAACAAGTATGTGTAGTGTCAACTGACAGACCATCATCTGACAAGCATTTCTGGATGGTGTCAGCAGAAACAGTCTATAATCAGACTGTGAAGAGGGTAGAGAATCAGGAAGTTCACTATACAGCTTTCATGGGGCTACACACCCTCTGCTTCCTTATTCTACAACTAGTCCTTTCAATCACCATCACTAAGCCCAGTCTTCTGTCCCAGACTCCTCTAATCCCTTGCTTCACCTCTCCAGTACTGTCATATTCCCCACTTACTATTACAGAGGATCCTTCCTCCATAAACTCACTTGACACTCAAATATAGCTGGAGAGAGTGGGAATTTGAACACAGCAGCACTTCTTATGCATCTCAGCACCTACCCTGGCATTCACTGGATTCTTACATGATCAGGAGTCAAGCAGGTTAATCTGTGTCTCATTTTAAAGACTGCATGGGTTAACAGAACTAGTAAATCACAATGACAATCACAACAGAATTGAATTAAAACAAATTGGACTTGATTTCTTGTTCGACTGCATCTTACTTTACCTAAACAATTATTTAATTACTATGGTGCTCCCCCATAAAAAATAAGATTGGGATGGTACAGTGGACTTCTTTGTCCAGCATTAGGCTGCTCAAGAGAAAAGTTAACTCTGGTCTGTCTTTCATCTCTTACTTACCTTTCAAGGAACCAGATTAACTTCTTCTTTGCCTAGAACTACTTTCGTTCCCCAGCAATGTCGTCTTCTGATTTACTATAAGAAAAAGAAGTTACATTCCACTACTCAACTTGTAGTGTAAGATAGCACAATTATTTCCAGTCTCCTTCTGGAATAACTGCAACTAGCTGTTATGCTGTGGATCACAATAAAGACTTGAATTAAAAGTTCTCTTGCTAAAAAAAAAGTTTGTGATTCACTACACTCCCACCTAAATACACAGCTGGATGTGACCTTTAATCACAGCCTCATCAACCAAATACAGTTGTATTAGTGATCCCTTGACATAATAGACCAGACATGTTCCTTTGGAGCTACTCTCCAGTACACAAATCCATCTTCTAAACAGCCAGTAGTTGAAATAACTTTCAGTTCTTGAATCCAGGAAGTACATAGTTAAATAAATTTTCCTCTTATGTGTTTATCTAAGAATCCCACAATAAAGATGAAGGAGCTGTACAGAACCACATCCCACAAGTATAAAAACATTACTTTAGTGCACTATTCTGTGTTACCATCCTGGTATTTTCAGCATGTTTACGAGAAGTAGGGCTGTGCAATAAAGACAATTACTCAATTTTCAACCCAAGACATATCCCCAAACAGTCAGCAGTATAATAGCATACTATATTCCCAAGACATACTCCCACTTTATGCTATAATTGAATTAGAGCTTTAAGTCTCTTCAGGTAAGTGGAAAAGCAAGAAAATGTATTTTCAGCTAGCAGTGAAAAAAGGAATGAGAAGGTGAATACAACACAGGGAAACAAAGAAGGTCACTGAAGCAAAAAAAAAAAAAAAATTCAAGGAGGGAAAGCACTACTCAGAAGAAAAAGGGAGACAAACACAGGAGGAGAGAAGGGATCAAGGGGACAAAAACTAGAGTAGACTGGACACATCTAAAATGAGGAACTGCTGGGCAACTTTCCTCTTGTTTTAAGAGGTAAACAGGCTAGATAAGGGAATTAGGCTTCAGAGGACAATCAGAGAGAAGCATAGCATATTTTAGCAAACAAGCCTAAAGAAATACATGGCCCTAAGGACAGGGGAGCCAGCATTGGAGCACAGACACTCAAACAGCACAGTAGCAACAGAAGTGCCTGCATTTGCTCCTTTGGTTCCAGCAGTGCAGCCCAGGAAGCCCAAGCTACCAGCATAGTGTGAAATCTCCTGAGAGGCTGGAGTTATCCCCCGAAACAGCCAACAATGCCAGCTCTCAACACCCCAGCCAACTACAGGCTTAGCTACAAGAGTTAGGGCTTTGACCACATGCAAGGGAGAGAACTGGATTTTACTATGGACAAATATACTTTGGAAAAAAAAAAAAATCAGACCTACTTCTGTTATGCTTTCACCAGGAAATTATTTTCTTGCAGTTATACTCTTCTAGAATGAGCTTATAATGAGGACACATGGTGCTCTCACAAAAAAACCCCCAAACAAGCCCCAAAACCAACACAAAACAAACAAAAAGCACATACACAAAAAATCTTAATCTCAAAATTAAGTTCCAGGTAGAAAGTAGTGTTCTGTTCACTTTGGAATTAGGAAGTCTTAAGAATAAACTGTTCTTTCATGTTCACCATCATCTCCCTTTCCAATGGGATCAACAACAAGGTATAATTTTGTACAATACCAATACATGTAAGAACAAATACTGAACTACAGTATAGAAGTTTTTTGCTTACAGTTGCTCAATTTGGTCAAATTCTCTTTCACCTTCTGCAGAAGAAAAGAAGTATTAAGTATAAGTATCCATTTAATAAACAATAGAAAATGTCTTGTTTAGTACACTTGCTCATTGTTTAATCAGAACAAAATATTTTTAAATTTTATTAGTTTTCTTAAATTCGTATTTCAAATTACCTTGTTCATCTATTCAAGGGAATTACCTCCAAACTGGTGAAAAGGTTTATTTTTATAAAGTTTTATTAATCTGATTTTAATAAAAATTGTATTATATATAGATTTATACATTTCTGTATTTTGAAATATGGGTAACATGCATTTATGTATGTATTAGACACATGCATTTTTCCTTCTTACTAAATTTGGTTAAAGAAACTTCTTCCATCAAGGCTACCAAGAACTGCTTCCATTCCTAAGCATTCCTCCAAAAATTATAGCCTCTAAATTCCCTTTTGTATTGTAAGAAAAAATAAAACAAACAGGACTACATCAAACCTGTTATGGGTAGGTATTGCTTAATGAAAGCTCTTTGTATTGCAGTGTTTTAGAAGAAAGAATTTTACCAGAAATACAGATGTGAAAATGACACATCTTCAGATATGACGCACTATGGGTCATACCTTTCTACCTTTGGTTCTAATTTCAACAGAAAGCTAGAAATTAATTAAAAAACCCAAACTGACCAACCAAACAAAAAACCCACACCAAAACTTACCTTCTCCTTTCCTTTTCGAATACACCTCGTAGAGGGCAATAGTAGTTACAAGAATAACAACTTCGACCACAACTGCTATAAAGGGTTTGAGAGGTGCCATGATGGACAGAACTTTAACTTCAAACCTCCTTTTACTGCTCCCTAATCTAAAAGCAGCTTCACACCAATATATACCACTATCTTCCTTGGTGAGCTTGAGTATCTCCAGACGGTTTACATTGGCAGATTGTATCTTAATTTGAAACTTGTTTGTATCAGAAGATGGATTAATGGCAACCTGAAAAAAATACATTGCAAGTCTTATTAATGTAATGAGAAGGTGTTTAATCCAAGAGCATCATCAACATACAGCTCTGTATAGATATGAACAATGAGTTAGCAACAAAAGGCATTCGTGAAGCACAATTAGCCCACCTTAAAGGGAAGGATCTATTTTAGCTGGACACCCTGGTTCCCTCTAGACTCACTGGAGGAAAATACAAACTTTCAGTGGGCAAATTGTCTGAACTGTTTCAGTTTATTTAAGACCAGATAAAAAGCACCTTTGGCTCTCCTGACTGTCCAATGACAAAGGCATCCTCAGCTGCCAGATCTAAGGCACAGGTTTCACCATAGCACAACACATGTACTTGCAAGAAGTGGAAGAGAGTACTCTGCTTCACTGGGAAATATGCTGATACTCTTACAAGTCATTGCTAATCTCCAGCAGTATAAAGGAGACAAGTCTATTTACCTCCCCTCATCAGTTGACAGAAGCAGGCTAAACCGAAGTGTTTTAGGAAGCTATGCTTCCTAGATAGGTCATAAGGCTAGGAAATAGAATTACTTGTACCTGGAGAAAGTAAAGGGTCATACAACATTTTATAGGTGAAAGCACATCTCACTGTAAGATTATTTTTGTATCCAGTGGCAAGATTTGAAGAGTATAACCAGTATAAATACAGTAAAAACAAGTCTCTCAAAACCCAGCTGATTTGTTTATGCAGGAGTATGGCAGGGCTTTTTTGAAAAAGACATCACACAAACCAGAACAAAAACTACATCCCTGTAACAATAAATACTTGTAAATATTACAATTTTTTTTCCATTTCCATACAAAGATTTCCATTAAAGTTAATGGAAATGTAATTCGTAGAGCTTGCAGTAAAGAGTCATACTTCACAAAGTATCTGTACCTATTTTTTGTCACACTATTTTGTTTGGCCAACAGATGGAGACCTTACCAGCTCAGTTCCATTGGTCATATACCAGGTCCAAGCCATGGGAGCATACTCAGTTTTACAAATCATTACAGCTAGATCTCTTTCGTAAGTGATGAGAGTCTTTTCTTTTCCTTCAATCTTTGGTACTAAGAACAAGGAAAAAAAATTCATTGAATGAGAGATACAGGTTTTGATTAGTGTTACAAAAGAATATATTTAGATACTCATTTATAGTACTCCATTCACTTTTTCCACTTAAAACCCTCACGATTCTATCCTTCATAACATGTTGTAAATGAGGAGTCATTTCAGAGACATAATCTATGCAGAAGACTAGAGGAATCCTGTTTTCAGTTGCTGTGTAATCTTGAAAGTTGCCAATTAATACCAAACATCAAGCGAAAAAAAATCGGATTGATTTCTACCCTTACCCATTTCCTCTTTCCTTTCCTTGGCAGCTGCAAGCTACATGCTTCAGTTCTAGTACATTAGAAACAAACATGTAATTTTTCTGCAGTTTCGCTCAATTTACAGAAGCTGTTAGAAGTCTATTCCAGCCACGATGTGACTTCATAATGTTATCTGACAAGTTGTACATACAGAGAACTTTTCTGTAACTATGAAAAAATTGCAGATTAATGGAGATTTGTAGTTACAAACATTTTCTGAGCTGAAGCAATGACTTTTGGGTGCATGCTAATAAAAAGGACTTTTGGTCCAATCTTCCTGAGGACAGAATACAGCCAAGAAGAAACAAAACATCAGTTTAACTTAAGAGCTACTTGCCCTAGCCATTGCAATTGCAGGTGCCCCACAAGCTTCCAAAAGCATGTGCCCAGAAAGGCTATTGAATGTATTGAGACTATCCCACAGATACTGTTAGAGCTTAGCAAATGCACTATACTGAAGCATGTATTCCCCTTTCCCCCTCCTTTCCCTCTTTATTAGGATGTTTACCAGTATGTTTTCCTCAGATCCATTCATTTCAAATTTTACTTCAAGTTTCATTGCTGTACTTTGTAAGTACAGATCTAGTACATACTTCAGATTTTATTGATCACACTAGACTAAACAGGCCAAGTATTTGCTTTCAGCAGTTATGATGAACAATTTGACACAGGTTAAGATTGTTCTTGTCCTCTACTCTTCTGGACTGGCTGAGCACAAATTATTTTTCCCTCAAAGATATCCACTTCTCATGTTTATTCAAACTTAAGTTTCCTGTCCAGAAATATATATGAAACCAATTTGTTAATAAGAACACTTTTACTCTCACTCAGAATTTGCTGCACCATAAATCAAGACACTCTACTAGTGAAGTTCTCTCACTCCATGTGTACGTTTTAATCATTAAACACTATCTTTTTAAAGAGTAGTGGCAGAGTACCTTCTCTGATATCATTAAAAGGGATGGCCTCAGTAATTACTGCTGCAATCTCCCTCGCAATTTAGAGAAGAGGAAATACAAGCAGGTTGGGATAAAAAACCCAATACACCCAGCACAACAAGCTTATGTGGCAGAGATTTAGCCACACTGATTAGCAGCAAAGCTTAGCTATAGGCATGCCAGCAATACATGTGACCACATTAGCCACGATTAAGGATACGAATATCCATTACAAGTTCTTCAATCTGGCTCTGTAACAGTTGTTAAACCTTGAATGCATGCAAAGATTGTCACAGGTATTGCTGCTAGTAGATCACACTGAATTTGGTTGCAAAATACTTCCGCTGCACAAAGCCAACTTTTGAAGAGACAGATATCAGCACCAGCATGTACACCAGTCAGTTGTCCACACTGCTTTAAAAACCAGAGCAATTTCATGGTGCACATACCTCAACAGCTGCTTAAGGATCCCTGAACAAAGGGCAAAGAAACTAATCTATTCTACCCTCTTAGAAGCTAGTAGTATTTCCCAACATTTTATAACACCCATGAACATCCTCTGCTCATGTTCCGTGTTTATTAACTTGAACTTCCAGTAAGTTTTCTGCAAACCTGAGTAAAAATAAAACTCAAAATCTGAGGGGTTATGTCAAGCCAGGAACCAGGGGGCAAGGAGAGGAGAGGTAACACATCCAATAATCCCAAAGTGCTTAGTGGAAAAGCTATTGCAGTTAGTTACAGCAGTGATGACTTTACCCACTGAATCTATACCAACACATTACTCATCTTTCAGTTTGAGAATCGTTCTCCCTGCATTATTGACTGGAAGATTCAAGGATTTCTCTTTCCCATTTCCTTTACTCTTGCATTAATCTTAAAAAGCATCAAGCCAGTACTTTTTATGGCATCAGAAGTGGCAGCATTCAACCACCAAGAAGCAATTCTCCCATCTTACAATAAATCAGTGAGTCCTATGCACTGTTCTGGAAAAGATGACTTTCCTATTGAGTCATTACTGCCCTTACTGTAATATTATTGTGTACTTACAAAAAAAAAAAGTCTCAGAATTTTTTCCATCTACACAGTTAGCTATTCAACTGAACCTTACACACATGCTGACAAGAAAAATACATAATTATTTTTTAGAGATTAAAAGGCCTGAATAAACTACAGCTTTGCATTTATTCAGTACTGCAAGCTAGTCTTTCCTGGCTGAAGGTCTGGAAGCAGGTATCAACATTTGATATTTGAACCTACGCAAGTTTCCTCAAGTCCTATTACCAGATATCGCACTGAACAAAGGCAGCTTGCAGCTGCTGAATTAGGGAGCCCCACTGGTTAGTTCAGCTGAGGTTAGGGCAATGTTTTGAAGAGTTAGGGTTTCTCAGAGCCTGTATTCAGGGAGAATCTTTCATGCATCAGCCTTCACACATGAAATGCTTGCCTTGCTCTTGCAAAGAAGGTTGGATGGTGGGAATAAAGAAGGGAGCAATTCCCATTAGAGTTATTCATCAGATCAGCAGCTTGTATTAGTTTCATTTCCACACATCTCCTATGCAACTGGATTTCACCTACTACTTTCCAGGGTAATATTATTGGAGAAGAGAACACAAAACAGAAGAAAGGGCACTCATACTACCCAATGAAGCAAACTAATTGTTCATCTAAGCACTATTCTTACAGTGTTACAGAATAAAAGACACACTAAAGCCATAATGTAGTGTTCCAGAAACACAAATGAAATTCTTAAAATCCTGCCTCCATTTTACCGATCATTACTTCACTTTTAACACCAAACCTCATACCAAACTTTCAAATTACTGGCTCTACTTTTTGAAGAAGTTTATCTGTGGCACCATCTTTTATTCTCTATGCCCCAGAAAGGGAAGAATATTCACTTCTGCCATAGAGATGGAGAGGGAAGGGGAAATCAGTCAGTCAATAAGGGTAAAGAAGTAAACTTGTATGCTCTTTTGGTTATTAGAATTTTTTTTTAAAAAGGCTTTTAGTTTTTGGTTCAAAATTCTTCCATCCATACTACAAAAGTTACTTTAAACACTTAGTTATTCTCACTTAGCCTGACTATATTAGCCACTACTTATAAAATTAGGTTGCAATTTCCATACTACCCAAAAAGAACTCTAATACAGCTTTGCAGTGGTCAGCTGAAACAAAAACTTAAAATAAATACAAATTAATTAAATTACCTTGCAAATGAAATGTAGCACTGACTTCTACTTCACCTTTCAGAACACAGCTGTAACTTCCCAGGTGACTGCTTTCTGATACTGTCAATCTTAAAAAAGAATCACCAATTTAGTTTTTCATGTATATTTTCTTTTTGTACCACAAGTGAGTGCTAGCTAGCATTCTAAAGAAAACAGTAAGGCTTAGTAATGGAGCAGAGAACATAACATCACTGAAAACACTAGGATTCGGGTTTAGCGCAATGAAGAAATGGCATAACATTTTTAAGAAAACAGAAGAGCACAAGCACACCTTGGAACATAAACACCATTTTCACCCTTCATGCTGACAGAAGGCCACCTTTAAGCACCATTATCTACAGGTTACTAAATTAAACATGGGTTCACCATGTGAACTAGGAAGCATATCCTATGTAGGGCTTTAGGAAGAACAAACCATTTAATTAATCTCTTCAACATAAAAAATAGTTTTAAAGAGCATCCATCAATGAAGTCCAGCATCTTCTCCACTGGAAAACTATACATTTTACTGGCACTTTAAAAAAGATTTACACAGCTGCGTATATGGAGTATCAGTTATGTTCTCATCATATTTTCTATAACAGAAATTTTATTTAAGTATTACTGCTGTTAAAGCTATACAGAAATAAATTGGAGACCGATCAGTTAAAATGCGTAAATGGCCTAATTCTGAAGAACAACAATAAATTGTATCAACTGTAGAAAGGCTTCTACAACATTTTTTGAGTTTCTGTAGAGGTTTGAAAGACTTAAGAAAACCTTCAAAATATCTTTACTGTAAATCTCACTTCGTCTTTTTGTTAACTAGGAAAGAAAGAAAATGACCACTGATGCCTTCAAGACCTCTGCAAAACATCAAAGAGGTGGAAAAGATCATGTGGAAAATGAGGGAGTGGAAAGAAAAATTGTTAAAATATTCTAATCTCAGACTGATTATTATTTCACTTACTGAACAGAATTACTGGACTTCAAGGAACTGTTTCCTTATTCTAAGTTCTTTTTAAAAAAAACCTTTGTTTTTCTTAGAGGAAAAACAGGAGCTCCTCCTCCAGACCTGCAACCTTTCTCCTTTCCTGAAGCTTCAGTATGTTGATTAACCTTTGCATTTGGCCCTTTTCTAATATACACTTTACTAGTATTGGGCAGTGTATAGAACAGGACAACTCATTATAAACTGAAAATCACAGTGTAAAGAATGCTACTTACTGGATGGTCCAGCTGTTCTGAGTTTTACTGGTGTGACTGATTGTTTCATTTCTCCTTTTCCAAGTCACCTGAGGATTTTTCAAATCAGAATGCTCCTCTAATTTGCATGTAAGTTCAACTTTAGTCGGACTGCCCACAGAGACAATTTTTTGCAGTGCAGTACCAGACACACCTATAATAAGTTAAAAACATTTAATGAAAAAACATATTTCCTCATTCTGGGTGAAAAAACCTCCAAGATTGTTTGTTTACATATACAGAATTACAGGGGGATAACAGGGGCTATTTACACTCTCCAGGGCAAAATAACCCCTGAAAAATCAGAGTTTCAGAGTAATTTCTTAAGTCATAATTGAGTTAAAATACATTATCCTTTACAAAAATAACACACTCCACACTCCAAATATAAGACACTTTTGTAGGTAAACTTCCTACAGGGCTCTAATATAAAAGAATAGATACTCATTTCACTGAAAGCAAGGTAGACTTAAGAGACAGATGTAAGTTTTTACATTATTTAATCCAAATGAAAAACACTAAGTACTTAGTATGTATATACAAAGTTATATTAATAATGTCAAGAAGAGTTAAGACAAATATCTATAACCATCTGGATTTTAGCCAGCTGCAGATTTTTAGGATACTGTGAGACCATAGCTATATCCTACTGCAAGGGAAGCTGTTGGTAAAATGCACAACCTTAACATTGCTGGATCAGGCCTTTCATGCTGCAGTTACTCAAGTTGACATCAAATCATCTTCAAACCCTTTTAGGGCTGCCTTTGCCTTCCTGGCCAGTCAGAAGAATTACAATTCCAATACAGTAGAAAAAACTGTCAGTTTTTTGCTTTTCATGAGCATAAAATAAGCATTTCCAAAAAGTAGATATCAACAGCAAGTATCTTCTCTGATCCAAAAAGACAGTCTTTTATAAGAAAACACCTTAGACATTGGAGCTGTCAGCACTGACATTTTATTTCATAACTGGGCTTTAGAAGTGTGGTTAACCATCTAAATACTCCAAGAAAATTCATCCATGGCTCACTTCAATTCCAGACCTATCCTGTAGTATTTGGCTGTCACAAAAGTGTAGTTGTATTGCACAGCTCACATTCTTTCCAAGAGAAAATGAACTTTAAAGGTACAGCTCACTGACTCAGTAATGCAAGTCATACCCAAGCAGCAGTGAAGTCTCACTGAAGTGATAGCCCCAGATACAGAGTAGGTGAACTTTACTGGGTCTGGCAGAGACATTTACAACCTGAAGAACAACATGTCCAGGACTGCAAGTCCCAGCCAAAAGACTTAACGTCTATTGAACTGGAGATAACCTTAGAAATGCAACACCTCAGTCTTCCACTGCAGTCAGTTACTGAAACTCATTTAATTAGAGCAACTAGACTCAATAAATGAGCCAAGCATAACTCAGCTTATTAAGGCTCTTTATGATCAAAGTAATTTTACAAATGGAATTGGTTTCACAGCAGTAAAAGTTTTACAGTTAGACTAATTACCCCAGCTGAAAATAATATCTGTCCCTTCTGAACTTATTTTAAAATTAAATCCATACTCTGAATGAATGGCACATAAAACCTGATAATGTCGGATTAACCAAGAGCAAGACTGATGTCTAGGGCATCCCTGTACTGAGTGCACATACCAGAACAGGACTCAGATAGTACCTTAAGTCTTCAACTGCTAGAAGAAAATGCAGCATAAATGCTGCAAAATTACATCCGTAGAATATCATGCCAGTACTTTGAAAATCTTCCAGAGATACTTCAGTTAGATTAGTTTCTCCAGCTATCCAAGAAATTAATTCTAGAATATTATTTGGCAACTGGGACCATCACATGTACTTTAAGAACAGGTTTATTTTTCCTGTTCATGTTTTAACGCCCGCAACGTTGCCAAGCTAATACCTGCTGATCAGCAAGTACCCTAGCTTACATGGTCTCTCCAAGTGGATTCACTGGTGCAAAAAAAACTATCACTTCAATTGATTTGGAGGAAGAGAGAGGTATGAATTGGTTTTACTTGTAGTTTTAACAGAAGTAGAAATCTAATTCTCCACTGAAAAATAGTTATTATTAGAACACAAAAGTTAATAATAGCATAAATGTACATACCTTTTACTGAGCTCATCACATGCCCACTGTAAACATCTTCACTTTATCAAGAACTTGCCATTCTAGATACTTCTGCAACTCTTATACGAAAGTTTGTGTGTACGCACATTCAATGTAAAATAATTGGAAGACAAAAAATAACACCCTCACCAGGTAGGACTATCTCATACTCCAAGACATCATACGAGATCTCCTTGCCTGCTGGCTTGAGCTCTTCTGTGGCAACATCCGGACCTAACAAGGTTTGGGGGGAAACAAAGTTATGTTATCCTATATAAATAATCACACAGTAGTGTCAATATGGTACTGCAATTATTAATTATAACAATCTTAGAGGGAGAAAATGGACCTTGCCAAATGCTGACTCCTGTGGAGATCCTTTTATAGACCTGTGTTAGCAGCCATAATCTTAAAGCAGCAGTGTTGTAGGGTTGCTGTTACAGCAGTTATGCTATGTTAGATAATAGTTTCTAGCTTTATTGTAATGTTGCATTTGTAAACATCAGTAGTCTAAAAATGTCATAGCTATTTTACAGCCTGACTCAAAAAGTCACATATAGCTTACATAGAGGACTACATCAATGTTTAAATAGTTCTTGAAAAAGTAGTAAGCTTTAGAAAATTTTAAAAAAAACCAACCAACCAAAAAAAAAAAAACCAAAAAAAAAAAACCACAACCAACAAAAAACCCCAGAACAACAGACTGTTGCCATTCCCAAAGCTACTACAGACAGGAAGTCAGAGGCAGACTATCTCATCTAGGTGCTGCTTTAACAAATGCAGAGGCAAAAACACCTTGTGGTCCACTACAAAGTGGTCCAAGACCCTCACTACTTCTCAGAAGTCCTGATACACAGCAGGAAATGCCCTTCTACAAAGAAAGGATAACAATATTAAACATCATATGCCCAACCTAAAAATATTATTCTCCTTTTGTGAGGAGAACTTGTATTTACAAGTTGTATGGTCACCAAAATTCCTTTTTGGTAGGGCTGTGGGTTGCATATTCCTCAGAGAGTATGAGATCTTTTATAAAGCTCTACAAAGCTTGATACAGCAACTCTCAGCACAGTTTGTTCCCATCACTTGTTCTCATGCATTTCAAGAACAGAGAAATAAAGCAAATTAATAAGCTGCAGCTCTAACAGATGTAGCCCAGCTACAATAACCTTCTTTTAATTAAGTGATGAAATGAAAGAAATAGATTTCACCACCAACAATCTGATAGATACATGAAATGTTTTAAGCCACATGCGCTTTTACATTTTTGGAAATTAATTTTATTGTCAAATATTTCATAATGCATTGCAGAAACATATGAACAGTAATTAGGGACTGATTCTACCTAGTCACATAGCTTTATAAAAGAAAATTATTCTGGTTTTTGTAGAAAGAAGGGGGCTTGATTACCTCTCCTCTTCATGATTCCCAGCCACAACTGAGAAGATAGAGGGACTGGGCTACAGCTTTAGCCTTCCCACTCAGAGATGCATTGGGTGGCCAAATTGATCACTGCACAGTAGAAACAGCACCTCTGAAAGCCTACATCTCATCAGAATTATTCCTTCTCTTCCTTTGCGTAAAATACTGAACGCTCAGGTAAAGCTGTTAAACACATGCCTCTGAGCTACAGCTGACAGGATCAGGCTGCACTGAAGGAGATCCCTGCTAGTGGTTTGCATCTAAAGGCACAAGCAGAGGTACCACAGGCCTTTCAAGTTGTTGGCCAGTTCCAGAAAACATCCTATCAAGCTCACAGCACAACGAATTCTGTGTCACAGGAAATCAACCTTCTGCCTGGCTTGCTCCATCTCCATTTTCAAACTTTCCCTCAAGCTTCAACCAGTTTAAGTAAAAATAGTCCTGTATATTTAGGTGGTTGGTATGGAAGAACAGAGCTTCAGGCTATTTCATTTGGTGTTGTTTACAGTACATTGCTGTCTCAACTGGTAGTACAAAATGGCTTTTTAAGCAGAGAAATCAAAGCTGTCTCTAGCAGTAGACAATAGTCCTGTTGCTCTAGACAAGAACACAACAAGCCTTGATCTCCACCCCATGGAGAAGTAAACTAGTCCAAGTGTTTACCCAGGAAATAATATGTCAAGGCTGAAAAATTCTGGCAGATCTTAGCCTGCCTGTATGTGCAAACAGACAGCACACCAGGGCTGTGACAGATCACCTGAGTTCATGTCAGTCTAGTATGTGCATGACCCATATCCCAAAATATCCTGAAATCCCTCAGAATGATAATTCTGAGAGCATCAGTGCTAGTTCATATGGTAGATCCAGCCACAAAAAACAACACAACCTTTAAAGTGTCTTGCCCACAAACAGGATTTTCATACTGACTTTCTTCCTCAATTCACGTATCAATTGAAAATATTCAGGTGAGGTCATATATTAAACATTTTCTATGTTTCACACATGTCCCCATGTGTTTATGTATGTAGGGAGTTATTGAACCTATTAGCTGTTGCACTACTAGTTCTCACAGTGTGCTAAAAAGCTCTGAAGATGATAAATACCATTATCTCAAAAAAAACCCACCCAACTTGTGGGTGAAGCAACTTGCCAGAACTTTGTTGAGGTCACATATAAATATAACTTAGCTCCTATCTTCTTGCACTAATCAACATGAGCTTTGGGACAGTGCTGAAATTCTGATTTTCTGATCTTTGTGTAGGAAGGAAAAATAGAATCAACAATCGTTTCTTGTTTCTTGTCCTGCCTGGAACTTATTCTTGGCTTCCCATTAAAACTACAGTTAAGGCACAGGAACAACAGGCAGTTTTGACACAGCCACAATTACAAAAGATGAAGCTAGCAGGCACAGTGATGCAAGGGCATTACTATACCTTTCACTAACACACAGGCATACGGAGCTCTCCTATTAAAAATTATCACATCTAAAAACTAGAGCAATCTCCCTGCAGTGGCACTTGTTTGGGTGCTGCCTGACTTCCATGGTCATTGCCTGCTTGTATGGCATATATGCCTAAGCACAACAGATCATGAAACTTGCAGTTGCACAGCTTTTTCCAGTCCTGAAGATACTTAAAACACTCAAGCTCTTGCAGTGGCTTCAAAAGGTCTAGATGCTGTATCTACTTCTGTTTCTTCCACAAAGTCACAGTCTGATTTCAAGACACTTAAGTGTGAAAATGTAAACTCTATATGATAAACAAATATCAACAGGAAAAAGGACTATACTTTGAGGTATACTGAAATAAAACAATTACCAGATGATTCATTAAGTCCAGCTTTCCCCTTAGTCACAGAATTCACCTGAGTCTGACTGGAATCTTGTGTTGTCATAGCTGGACCTAAAAAAAAAAAGCCAACCAAACAGAAAAAGTTTAAGGAAACTCTGAGTTACAAAAAGCTAGTTCATGAAAATAATTCCAGCAGAACATCCTCACCTCAGCTCTTCTCCATTTTACTTCACGTTCTGAGCATACACATTAGAAGATGCACAAGAACTGTTTTTCATTAGTTCTTCAGCTCACTTTAGGCAAGCAAAGATTAAAGAATAGAGGAAATATTTATTCTAATTTCTGCACAGAGTTCTTTTCTTGCAGTTAGCTTACAGCCAGGCAAAGCCATTCTTCAGAATGTTCCAGCAACTTTATAAACTGTACTCACATCCTTGTTCATGGGCTTAAAACACCACTTATGCTACTGACACTGGTCAATTATTTTTAACACAGATTATCAGATTTTCCAATAGAATAACTTCATGACAACTTTACAAGTCTAGTGTGATGAAAAAGCAATGAACAAGCCACCTTTGCTTCCATTAGCACCTTGTTAAGCAAAAAAAAAAAAAAGACATCTGCATCAAACATTAACTTCAACATCTAATGCTAACAATTATTTCCATTTTCCATAATACCACTGCAAATGTGATCCTCCTCCTGTAATACAGCTTTTACAAGAACCAGCTGAGATGCTAATTTCCTTTATGTTCCTGACTGGAAAAAGAAAGAGCAAAGGAAGAGGCAGAGAGGACCTGCTTAGTAGTTCTGTCACTCTTTTAAGAACTCAAGATACCTAGACGTTTTAGAAGAATGGAAATGTCTCCTCATTCCTTTATTTCCACATTTGGGTGACAGAACTAGTGTTTATTTTGTACTAACTATCTTCACTGACAAAGGTATTCCAGGACATGTTCCACTGCCATAGCACTCAGGGGAAGTTATTCAGCCATTAGTCACACAAGGGTAAAAGGACATGTATTTTGCATTTGTAATTAAAGTCTTGCACTGGGGAGAAATTAGCATCATAAACTCTTCTGGACATCCAAGACAGCAACAAACACAGACCACAGAATATTCTGAATTGGAAGGGACCCACAAGGATCTAGCCTAACTCTTAAGTGAACAGTGAAAATCTACATCGTATTTTTATGTGCATTCAGACTTGAGAACCACATGCCCTTCAGCAGGAGGTGAAGTCAGCACTCTGCCATTTCCTAAAAATGAACACTACTAACACTCCTATCCCATTTCAGCACCTAAAGGCATACACAACCTATAGATTCTCTCATTGGCACCTCAGGCACACAGTTACTCCATCACAGCTTGCACCATCTGCTGTCTCAATCTGCCCATCAAACTTCAACCAGTTTGGATCAAGAGTGAAACAAGGTAGCCAAAAGATACGATTAAAAGAAAAAAAATAAGCATTAGTAGTTCTTAACAGCAGCCTTTTTATTTTTCCATACTTTTTCCTATCAGTCCACTGATCCCACAGCCAGCTGTTCCCTTCCAGCCCTTCACCTAAGAAAGGAATTTAAAAAATCTGCTCTGAGGATGTGCTGGCTTATGAGCCAGACAGCAAGAAGACTGAATCTTATTCTTTGCCTGACAGAGGTACTGAGCAAGGTGAGCTATTATTTTTCTGATATTCATAGTAAAACTGAAGAAAGGTCCATGAATTTTTATAACTGCAGCATCTTGAGGCATTCTAAGCATGTCATGGATCACCTGCACATTAATTAAAATCACCAAAGATGATAAATTTAGAAGGTGCCACTGCCAAGCTGTAAAGCAGCTCTGTTATCTCTCTGCAATGAAGGCAGATAACCTGCAATGTGGTTTGCATACTAACAGGGTTATCATCTTGGCTTTCTTCCTTGATTCATGTATCAAGTGAAAAAAGTCAAGTACAGTTATTTTTGTCACCACTGCTTCCAGATCTTTAATCTTTATCTGTCCACGTCAAACTACATAAAACACAGCTAACATTGCACCACTCTCTTCCTCTCATGTATACTTGCTGAATAGCACTGGAGATCAAGATGAGCCAGCACTGCATCATTAGTGTCACCAAGCCACGCAATGATGTAAGCAAGTCACATGGAGTACTTCTCTAGCTATTGAGTCATGGCTGCATGCCTTAGCCTATAATTGTTTTGCATCAGACTTAATCAATAGTGTGGTAGCTTGTTGAGTTCTCATTTCCTTAATTTCCATGTGGGAAGGAATAAGCAAGAGTATGATGTCAATTTCATTTTTTACCTTACCTCTGCTTCAAAAGGCAGCCAATATTTTGGGGGAATAAAGTATAGATATATCATGCTTACTATTAGCAGAGCAATTTCAGGCTTAAAAATCTATTTTCTCTCTTTCAGTTAGAAAGGCAGCTAAGAAAAGGCTGAAATACAGTTTGGTTTAACATCTTTATTTTACTATTTAATTTAATATCAACCATACACTTTTAAGTTCACAAGCATTCAGCAGCATCCAAAACCAGCCACCAGAACCTCCCAATGCCCCAAAGACATCAGAGGATCAACATTAAGGCCTTCCAAATGCCCTGATAAAAGCCATTCCCTCAAGTGAAACCAGAAAAACCCAACCTGGAAGCAAAGTCCGTAAGGAATCAAGTGTGTTCTATACTCATAGCTCATTGATTTCTTCAGGAGCAGAAGCTGAGAGATGAGACGTGGTGGAATTGCTTTTCCTAAATCAATCTGTGAGCACTTGCTGCAACTAAATTAGACAACCACAAAGGTAAACAAAGCAAGCAACAAGCTCTGAACAACATTGTGACACCTAGTTAGAAATTACCCTTAACTCAATACAAAATAAAAGCAGGAGTTTAGATTTTTCCAAAACAATTAGCTAAACAATTACATGACTAAGATAACAAAATATGTATTTCTTTAAGATACCATCTCAAAACAAAAATCTAATAGGGCTTTTGGGGCATCTGCCTCACCAGCTGCAGACCATGTAACCCACCTTTCTGCAACTCAATCCTTGTGTGGCAAGTGCTCCCTCTGCTTACTTTTACTGCAAGCATTTCTTTTGGTTGAAGAACCCTCACATCTCCAAAACACAGTTTCTGGACTTCACTAGAAAAGAGTTTTTAATTCTTCTCTCTTCAGGTGACATGAACTTCTCTTTGCTGCAGCTGCGTAGATAGTCCCTGTGCTCAGCTTTACACCCATCTAGTTAATAACCAATGGAAGAGTAAAGGGTTTTTTCATTTCAACCATCATGGAAACCACAGTATGATGCCTCCCTATGTAGTTCATACAGCTATAAAAACATTTAGAGGAAGGCTGAAAAACAACAGCTTCACTCTATACAGATGAAAATTACTAAAGTTAGTGCCTTATTTCTGATGTCTGCTCAAAACCACAAATGATACCCACCACTTTAGGAAGATGGTAATTTGTGCAAGTTTTGAAAATACAAATAAGAGTTTAGCTGTTTGATTCACTTGTTTGCTTTGTTTTTTTCTCGTGAAAGGCTATCATTTCACCAACCACTTTACATAAACTTTAAATTGCTTCAGCCACCATCAGGTATGGTTTTTGGCAGTAACAGCTATCAAAAATAAATAGCTTATGGCAATTAGCCATATGCTGACTCACGCATTCCTACAAAAACCAGACCATTTACACTCAAAAAACTTCTCAATTAAGTTAGCCGTTAGAAAGGACTTCAAGTTGTGTGTGTACATAAATACACATGTATTTTAAAAAGACTTAAGAACTACAAAGTAGATTTTTCTCTGTGTGCATACATAAATATGCATTTCAAACAAGACTAGAGAAGTATGTTTCCTTTCAAATTATGTGAAACTACTAGAAATTTCACGGAAGGTACAATCACCTAGGGAGCAGTACTGCTCCTCTTGGTACTAGGAGTGCAGCTGAGACAGAAAAAACCAACTACTTGTATTTCACACACTGAAAATGCAGCTAAACCACAATGAAATCAAGTCCCAGCACGGATATTCACCTAAGAGTATGCACACACAGACAGAAGAGAACTCTTGGCCTTGGCACGACCTACTCTAAGAATCTCACCCTTCACAGCAAACATCAGCAACCCAGTAATTCCTTCTATAACCATTCTCTACTACTCTGCAATGCCTCAGAAAAACCAAAACAAAAATCCACTAGTTTTAGAAATGAGAACGTATTTCCCGAGAAGCAGCTGGTCTGCTCCTGAACTGCTGAAAGCTACTAGAGGAGGAACGAGGTCCAGAAGGCTCAAGTTCCTCTTTCTTCACGGGTTTTAAATGCTACGTTTAGAAACGCAACACAAAATCCCAAGGAGCATCCCCCACAACCTACCAGCCACACTGGTATCTTAATAATGTAATCTATTCATCGGGGGGGGGGAAGGGGGTTGGGTGGGGTTTTTTTCAGCATTTAAACGCTTTTCTCAGTAAGGATAAGACTGCACTAAGATACAACACCTCACCTTCCTAGTCCTACACCTGTCAGCTAATAAACCTTCTGGTAAGTGAAGGAGAAGCTGGTAAGGCTACGGGACGGCTGACCGCCGATGCGGCTCAGCCCATCTGCTGCCGCCCACCACCCCGGCGCCGGGGGACATCGGGAGCGGATCCCCGCTGTCCCACGAGAACCCCGAACGCTGAGGGAGGCACAGGCGCCAGGGAGGGTCGGGGCCGCTGAGAAAAAGAAACGCCTCAGCTGTTCCCACAGGCAAGGCCGAAATGCAGCCGCCGTGCTGGGGCAGCGCTGCGTCCCCCCGAGAGCCGGGGGGATGCTGCGGAGCAAGGAGGACCTTTGCTCCCAGGCGGTGCTCCGGTCCACCTCGCTCCGGCCCGCCCGACACGGAGGGCGGAGGGGCCCGGCCCGGGGAGAGCTTACATTTACCTGCAGGGCTCCCTTCCAAGAGGCTGATGCAGAGCAGCAGAGGCAGCAAGCGCCCCAGGCGCCGGTCGGAGAAGGCAGCAGGCATGGTGCCCCCGCCGCGCTCCCCTGGCTCGGCCCGGATCCACACCCCGTGGGCTGCACCGCCTGAGGAAGCTTCCAGCGGGCCGGAGCGGCTCTGCGGAAGGGCCGGCTACTCCAGCAACGATGGAGGCCAAAAGCAAAGCTGCCCCAAATTCACCGCGAGAAAAAAACAAGAGGCCCCAAAAAAACCGCCGAGAAAGCGCTCGTTCCACGACCGTCCCCCTCCGCGGGAAGATCTACTCAGCAGCGGGCCCGCCGCGCTTTAAGTGGCGGAGGAAGGGCGGGGGCGCGCACCGGTGGCTAATTGGACCGAGGCCCTGGCGGCTGAGCCACCTGCGAGACCCCCGGGGGCAGCGGGAGGTTGACGGCGCAGGTAGGGCCACGGGGTCGCGAGTTATTTTTGGCCCAAAGGGGCAGTGGCTGCAGGACCACCTGTGCAGGAGCAGCTCTCGGCGGCAAACGGCTCTGGCAGGGCTTGCCCGGAGAAGATTGCCTGGGGCAGAGCTAGTCTGTCTGTCCCTACCCTTTAGGTGGTGATCTTCTGGAGAGCCCAGCTTTGAGGGTCACTGGCTCCAGGGCAGCTGGGTTATACTGTATGGGAGCTGCGGCTCTTTTGCATCTCTTTTTCTACATCTCCCGGCTTCTACAGCAGTGCCCAGGGAGCACCATTTCTAGCAAAGGCTTCTCAGGTTTTTGATAATAGCTAAGTGAAATTGTTTACACTCTTTTTTTTTTTTTTCTATATTTACGTGTACTTACCTAGTAAACCCACTCATATGTGTATATGTGCATTATATGCATTTCTGTTTGCTGCTTGGTAAATAACTGAATTCTGATAGTGCAAAATGGAATCTGGCACGGTGGCATTCTCTGAAAGAATAACTGTTTGATGGGGTACTTACTGCTTCTTTCCTTCTTGTCAGCTTCAGCTAATGCAGAGGTTGAGTTGCGTAAAAAGTTTGTATCAATGATGCAAAAAATAAGACTTTACACCATCTTAGCTCTCCATGCTGACAGAGCTGTTGGAGTTTATGCAGAGTAAATGCCCGTGTTGATTTTCCAGCGCTACACATGTTCATGCTTCCATTCATATTTTCCAATACCAGTACAGTGTCGTTCAGAATAAAATTTTCATTCATAAAAACTCCCAGTAAGTACAACTAATGGCAAAAGACTGGGAACAGGACTCTTTCACATTTGCTGTGTGTTCCGGGAATACTCAAAATGCAATGGCTATAAGGAGAGATTGAACCCCCATGTTTGTTAATCTGCCAGCCTGCTAAAACTGCACAGTGATGGGATTCAGAGAGAGAATCCAATTCAGATAAAGCTGTTTAGGAATGGTAGATGATCTTCAGCTTTTAATAGGAAAAAAATTGGCTGACACTTGGAAGCTGTTTTATCTGAACCAGTTAGGCCTGAAGAGACTTATCTTGGTGGTGGGTAAGGGAAAGGAGAGGAGAGAGAAGGAGAGGCAGAGGAGAGAGGAGTATGAACAGCCTAAAGATATGAAAGGACTGGTATATAGCTCCAGTCCCTGGAATGGGTGAAAAGAAAACTTTATATTCACTTTATTTAGTGGCTGGGTGTGCAGCACCTTTTGGTAAAACGTATTTTATCCACCTGGAATCCACATGGATTGGTTAGTAGAAATGTATGACTAAACACTGGCAGCTGGCACAAATGGATCTGTTAGGGCAGTCCCACCTAGGACCTAGCTGTAGCTTTGTCAGCTCCTGCACACTGGAAACTGCAGAGGTTCTGATGGAGACAATTGGTTTTGAGTGACTTGGTGTTTAGTCCTGTATGGGACTGGCTTCTGTATTTTCAACCAAGTTAACTTTGGTGAGCAGTCAGAAGACATGATGAATGCCTTTGCAGGATTCCATCTCAGCTCTTCTTCAGGCCTTGTCATCTGCTAATAGTACATCCCACATTTACTTAATGCTGAATTGAAAGAAAATAGTTATTAGACTGCTGTTGAAGGAACTGTTTTTCCTATACTCATGGTATGAGATACAGAAGCCACAAATGGAACAGTATGAGAATGGAACAATTCCAGTACAATGGAACAGTAAAGAGAAAGGCAAAGGCAGGAGGAAGGATGGCAGAAGGAACGCAAAATAGAAGCAGAATTTAGAGGAACTGGTCAAGCGAACCAAACAGCCCTTTAAGGGTTTTCATGCTCAGAGTTTGCCTTACCATTATAATATGCTAGATTAGATTACTCCGTAAGAACTCCAGCTGCATTTGGTAGATCATTGAAAGTGTAAGAATGAGAGGTTTCAGAAATTATAAGGTTAGTGATAACAATGATAAAACAGAATATTTGGGATATTTTAAAAAATTAATTATTATATTAGCTTGCATTTGGAAAATTGTCTGGTGAGTAATTAGAAATTTCAGGAAAAGTATTTAAATTTTACATACCAAGTCTAATCTACTACACTTATTCATATCCAGCATATTTTCCTCTTCTCTCACTTCCATAGAGAAACGTTGACTTATTATCACATGGTAATTACTTGGCAAATATTACAATTGTTTTGGAACAAGAATTCATGTGTTGAACCGTACTCTGGCTTATAAAAAACCTTATATTTAATAAAACCTCTGATACAGGGAAATTGCTGGTTTATTCGGCTGATTCAGGAAGATCTTTGCTGAAATTTTTCATGGCAAAAGGAAAGTAAATGAAACTCTGAAAACTGATATATGTAGATTATTGGCTGAATACAAACGTGGATTGTAATTTGAACTCTTACAGCTCCTTTTCACTAACAACCAAATCCTGTGTTCTCAAAGCCCAGTCTTTGGCATTCATTTATTTCTGTTAATGACTAAAACAGTAAAATAACCAAAGGGCATATGTGATCCAGCAGTTTTCTTGACTGGAGGTTTGCTTTTTATAAAATCCACTTAGACTGTGAAAAGGTAACTAATGTGTATGTGAGAAGAACAGTGAAAAAGAAGGAAACAATCAAAATGGACTGAAAACCACTTGAGGTGGAAGTTTATTTCAGAGATGGTGCTTAGCAGGTTTCAATATTTGAAACTGAATCATCAAGACCTTATTAGACTCTAGCTGGACTTTTTTTATGGGTATGAAATTTTTAATTGTAAAAGCATGAAAATAAACAGTGGTAAATAGAAGACACAATGTAGAATTACTTTAGAAATAAGTCTTGCAAGCTTTCCAGGATATAATTTCGCAAGGCCAGGAGGTAATGTGTTACTAGTCTGTGGACCACTATCAAGAGGATGTGCTGAAAGAGATGTTATGCAACACCTGCACTGGGGAATGAGTTCCCCATTCTGTGGTAACAGTCAGGTTATAATAAAATTTTTAAAGAACAATGCAAAATTTACAGGTTTCTAGGAGCCAAAGTAGTATACTGAGTGCTAGTACAAGACTACAAAACAGCATTTTACTGTTTTGTCCAAACATTTATCTTTCAGTTGCTCTCTTTTAAGGATTTGACTAAACAGAAGTTTTGTCTGGATTTAAAATTACAGGCCAGATTATGCAATCTTCATATTCTGCAATTGCCTGCTCTATGCTGTCTGCATCCTGCTGAGTAGCTATAAATCCGGTATCTCCTGCTACCTCCTCAAAGGCAATTTGCAAGGTTAAGCACATAATCTCTATTGAGAATTCTGCCATTTATCAAATGTTTAATGTTGTATTCTAAGATCAGAGCTATGTATGTAACAAAAATTGGGGCTATAGTGCTTTAGGATCACATTTTTTGAAAATCTTAGGTTGCTGCCAGTACCAATTACTGAAATTGTCAATACTGATCATGTAAGATTGTCAGTTGTTACTGTGCAGGGTTGCAGATTATGTAGTAAAGGCTTTGTTCATATGGCAAACACAACATCATAAGGAACTGGCATCCAAAAATTAAAGCAAGATTTTTGGCAAAGAATTCTTTCTGCCCACCAGTCCCCTGATTTCTGATATCTGAACAAAAATAAATTTTTAAAATGGAAAATATAATGAAAAAACCCCAGTATTTTGTTGAAAACACAATTTAAATTGCAGCCTTATGTATGGACAAGTAAAGAAATGTCTACAATCTGTTAGTTTAATGTAGAAGTAAAGTTCACTGTGATACAAATGCATGCCACCTCATCACAGGGTTTGCTTTGCAAGATGTGCTTCAAAATTTGCAGAAGGTATTATAAATGTCTCAAACAGGACCGGATGTCAAGGGAGGCAGTATCCTTCATTACAGTAATATACCTGTAAAAGTAAGGCAGCCTCTGATGTGAATACACTTTGAGAACAGTTACGCAAAATCTGAATGCAGATTGAGAACAACTGTTCTAATTGTAGTTCTACTGAAGGCACACATGTGAGTCTCACCTACTGCTTTAATAACAGCACCAAGAGCACCTTTGATAAGTCTTTCTTTTTCACAAATTCTCTATCTTCCAACCTTTCAGACTTTTGAAAACAGCCTCTCTTTTGTGGCAACCATAAAAAGTCATGAGAATTTTGTATATAATATAAATTATGTATGAAGGTATCCTCCATTCTGCTGCAGTACTTGCTCAATTATCACCAATAAGCAGGAGCACTAAGTTGTCTGAAGAACCAGGCCTTACTTATGTAATTACATTTGAGCTATTTGGGGCACCTGCCCTGGGATAATCAACGTGTGAAAACTTCCTGTCTCTTGTGGGTATGGTGGCAGACTGTAGACTTTTTCTCATCCAAATTAGGTATTTTATGGTTTTCCGGGGGGTGGGGGGGGATGTTGTAGTTCGTTTGGGGGTTTTTTTGGGTAGTTAACAGAAACTTAGTTTAACTGATTTACCCCCCTCCCCCGTTTGGAAATATGTTTATAATTCTGAAGATAAAACCTGAAGATAAGGCAGCATAAAATAAGTAACAAGTTAAGTGGCATAAGCCTTCCCTGGTGGAGGGAAGTAATCAAGTTAAACACCAACTCCATTTATTTATGAGCAAACTTCAGTGAACTTTAGAAACTCTGACAGCATCCTTTTACTTTGAACATTTTTTTTTTTTTTTGTCTTTATGTATTAATTTAGAAGGAGAAAAGAGGACTGCAGTGGAAAAAAAGTGGACAAAGTTACGTAACTGAAAGTGTTACTTGTAATTTCAAAATCATGAGACTTTAAACAGTTTTTATTAGTCTTTTGCCATTTAATTCTTTTGTCTCTTAAATGAAAGCTACGTTTTTGGGGGTTTTTTTCCTCTAATGACAGGACTTCTACTCCCAGTGAGGGAGCAGAAATAAGAAAGATGAAAAAGGTTGCAAAAGCCATAATACAATCTTCAGCACTTTTACTGACTACAGAGCCATCATAGCCAAAAACAAAGAACTGAAGTGGAAGGAACAATGCTGCCATTTGATCACATTAAAACTTTGCAGAAGGGAAGTAAGATATGTCCCTGTCCTCATCAGCAGAGAGGCAGAGAACTCAGTCTGTGTGCATGGGACATACCTAACAATAGAGAATCTGAATGAATGTGCATATTCACTCTCCTAAATTTTAATAATCCATACACATGTTGGTAGAACAACACCATCCAAGACAGCGCAAGCATATGTACCCTGGAATTTCCACACTACAGGAATATATCCATGCTTATTGTACCATACTCTTCTTAAAGAGAAGATTCAGTTTCAAGAGTGATAATTCAGCTAGTTTTTAATTCACCCAAGTTCAACATTATGTAGCAGATACAGAACTATTTAAATACTCGCTGAAATGATGCATACTTAGAACTGAATAGCTTAGTACTTCAATTAAAAAAACGTATGTTGGTTCAGAGAGAGGTGGTCTTGGATAATTGTGTGTGAAGGAAAGCACTATTTTAACACAAAACTAACTGCAAATATTTCTAGTTCTTTGCAGAGGGAAGGGCCATTTTCCAGTCTGCAAATATTTTGTTCGGAGAAGTGGAAAAATGTCAGGCAGCAAACAGAGTTCAGACAAAGGAAGGAAAGCCATCCGAGCCTCAATATTGAGCAAATTACTTGCCTGCTGCCATAAGAGTGATTATCAGGACTCAGGGTTTGCATGCCAAGAATTTATGGAATACTTATTTTTCCCATGTTTACTTTTTCTGGCTGAATATGCGTCATAATCCTATTGTTCTTCTGGTGCCTAAAGTGATACTCACTCTTTACTTCTGCATGGGAATCATTTTCTTCCAGAGCTGTAAACCCCTTCATTAGAAGTGTCCAGTGGGATCAATGAGAGGAGCGCCTGAGCTATGAGTCATCTCGTGTATCTTTTCAGTCCTGTAAGTACATAAATTTTATTTGACACTGGTAATAATAGAGTTAAAATGGCTTTTTCAGCTGAGATTATGTCACACTAGAGGAGTTCAAAGATGAACTTCCGAGTGTGACTTTTTAACAGCAGATCTGTTCTGCAAGGCGTTTCACAAAGGACTTATCAGGGTTATATTACAACTTGGATAATATTTCCAGAGACAAAACACATACATATATATATATTTAGCAGTGAAAGTAGCCTAAAATATATTGGTGTACAGAATGTGAATTTCAAAGTGAAAAAGAATAATCATAAGTAGTTTTTAACTTTAGGTATAATTCAGCAATTGTTAATATATTTCCAAATACTTCTGTTCTCAGTAAGCTGTGGGAGGATTATACAAAGATAACTTATTCTAATTGAGTTTTACCTTTCAATATAAAAATTAATTTAAAAATTATTAATGAAGAGAAGATTGTGCACAGTGTATCAGTAGTGAAAAATCTACAGCTAATGTAATATTTCTCCAGCAATAACTGATACCAATTTATCCTGGCTGATCTATGAATTTTACTTCACATTTTGTAAACCTCAGAAATGCCAGGAAAAAAAAAGGCATCTCTTCATTTTTCGTTGTTCCAGCTTCCTCTGTAGTGTGTTTTGCCTTCTTTTGGTTGTGAGAGTTACTGGAAACAATAGTTAACTGTATCGTAGCCTTTCAAGATCTAGTAATTATTGGATTTTGATTGATTTAACCACAAATTAGAGTTAGTACTTCTAAGACAGTTTCTTATCAGAAAAAAAAAATTTTATTTGGTTTTTAAATAACTCATATAAGAAGAACAGTAAATTGTATCTGACAGCTGTAGGGCTTTAGAAAACATAGTGCTAAGGGCTGCATAGTTATTTACTGGAAAATTATGTTTCAGATAAAAATGTTAAACAGTCTACTTTGAGGATATGAGGTCATTCCAACTATTAAGTTTACTTATATTCTTCAGTTTGACTCACAGGGTTTGAAACAAATCTGTCAGAAGGAAATGTGATCTCTCCACGTGGACCCTATTCCCATGCTTGACAACATTTAATGTGTTTATCCTTACATCAGCCTCATGGGTGGTTTTAAGTCCAATGAAACACAAAGTGGTTCACCTGAGATAACCCAGGGAAAGGGTTACATTTGACTATTATTTTCTAGTTTTTTCTGCCCCATGCCAGGTTCTTTTTGATTGCAAGGATAAAGCTGAGTAGATAGAAAAGGCTACTTAGGGTGCACTGAAAAAGTCAGAGGCATTCCCTGCTGACCTTTATTGCTCTTCTTTCTTTTAGGAGAGAGCAAACCATGCCCTTTGTACAGACAGCATGTTTGGACTTGGTTTGGGAAGAACGTGAGTTGCAGTCTCTAGCACACAGTGCAGATTGCAGGTGAGCATCTGAGGCAGCAGACGGCTCTGTGAACACAGTCATTTTGACCAAAACATGTGTTTGAGCACTTTAATACATTGGCGGAAATGAGATTGTAAATATGAGAGACGGTGGGGTATGCCCAGCCCCTGCCCTGGAGGGATGTCTGCTGAGATAAGGAGAGTGCCTAAACCTCCCAGCAGAGCTCCCCTGGAAAGGCAGCCACTCTGCAGTTATGGCAAGAAGAAGACAAACCCAGAATCCTCTGGGGGACTCTATGCAGATCCTTTGTAACCCATTGGCCCTTACCCTCTGGCACCCACCCCTGTATCCCTATAAAGCCAGCCCCCTGCCCCTGCGAGGACAGAGAGCTGCCCGTCCCTGGCTCCCCTTCGCCGAACTAATAAAGCTCCCTCGTGCGGAACAGCTACATGAGCCTCTCGTCTCTCTCTGGTCCGGCCTGGAGGCTGCCCTGCAGAGCTGAGCTGAAATCACGAGCAGACAATCACTGAAGAGCTGACAGCTTCTGCACGGGCCCTCCTGCCAGCAGCTGAGGGAAGACACCGGGCCTCGGGAAGACGATCTCTCTTGGGACCATCTCTCCGGACCGGTCACAGCTTCCTCGGTCAGAGATACTGACCCTTCAACAGCTGCCATAAGAGACTGAAAAACTGCTGTTCAAGTTTTATTATCCTCTAGGACCTCTGCAAAGGATTTGATTCTTTGTATAGCTGTAGGGGCTTCATGGTTACAGATCTTCTTGATTTGCAGCTAGTGTATCAACTATAAAAACTACTTTTTTTGTTAATTAAAAGCTTCTTACAGAGGTGTCTTTTCTAAGTTTACAAAAAATACTGTCCAGCTTTACTGTAAAAGTGGTGTGATCAGTTCTACATTCGAACTGTCCTGGGATTTTCAAACTGGAAATAAAATTTCAGTTATAGTTTCATATTGATACACACTTCTTTTAAACATGCTTGAGAGTTTCATAAAATTATTTCAAGCTTCTCATAAAGTTGTAAAGACAAAGCTTATTAATTCTAAATTACGTTGAGTCTTTTTCTTCTCTCAGTTATAAACTCTTGAGGATGGTGGTGCTTCAGTAGTATAATGCATCAAGCCAGGGGCAGTGCAGGTGTTAATTACATTTTTAAAAGTAATAATTAAATAGTTTTTACTTCACACTGAGACCCTGAACTCCATGCAGCAAGTTAATTGAATTTAGTAGTAGGAAAATAAGAGAATAAATCTGGATTGCAGAAGGCACTGCCAGAAATCTGTGACTAGAGTGATTGGAAAATAAATTGATACTCTTTTCACACACTTTTCTTAGTTGCTGTTTCATTTAATCTTGATAAGGGAGGTTGGACTAGATGTCGTTTTAAAGTTCTCTTCCAACCCAACCCATTCTGTGAACCTTCTATAAGGGCATGGACAAGCTGCCTGCATCATCTAGTACATATCAGTTTTATCAGTGCAGTATAATTCATCACTATTTCTATAGCTCCTCTGCAGCCTCATCCTTGAACAGTGAAAGAGAAAACAGTTCTTAGGCAGTTCTCATGACAGTACAGTAATTTTTCCAGCTGTTGTGTACTGCAGAAGTTGCTCTGCCTACTGAAACTCTGAAATCATGTATTTCCTTCCTAGTAGGAAAAAAAAATTGCCCATGCATTACCCATGAAAACCTTTGCACTATTTAACAGACCCTCCAAGCATGTTCTGTGATGTCTTAGGTAGAAGCAGCACAGGTGTACTACTGGAGAAACAGAGAACCTTGCAAGGAAAGGGCATCTCTATATCAGATTGTAACAAGGAATATAATGTGGTTCGTAAAACAATTTTATCTCATTGTCAGACTGAGTGATGAATGTGCCAGTTTTGACTGGAGTAAATTTAAATTTTTTCACAGTAGCTGGTATGGGGCTTTGTTTCAGACTTGATGAAAACAGTACTGGTAATACACAGATGTTTTAGTTATTGCTAAGCAGTGCTTATTCAGTATCAAGGCCTTTCTTGCACCTCACCCCATCCCACCAGGCATCCTAGGGATGGCTGAACATCTGCCTGCCAATGGGAAGTGGTGAATGAATCCGTGTTTTGCTCTGCTTGTATGTGTGGCTTTTGCTCTCCCTATTAAACTGCTTTTATCTTGAACCATGAGTTTTCTCACTTGTATTCCTCTGATTCACTCCCCCATTCTGCTGTGGAGGGGAGGAGTGAGCGAGTGGCTGTGGAGCTGAGTTGCCAGCTGGGGTTAAACCATGACATGACCTTTCAGCTACCTTATTTCACTTCTTTTTTTTGTTTGTTTTTTTTAATTGAATCTCTTTTCATGTACTTTTTGGTGCTGCTAAGTTGATACCAGAAGAAAAGAGGACATTTTTACTATCTACATTTTCCTAAAACACATACTATGCAACATTGTGAACACTCAAAAAATCTACGCTTGGAGATTTTCAGAACAGAAGATTTTCAAAAGAGACATGATCTTGTAATGGCAACCTGAAGTCAACTGAAGCCAGAAGCATCACACTTCCCAATTCTTTGTCTGCCACGTATGCAGCTTATCTGATTCGCAGTAGAACTGTCCACATTTAGTCCTAAACAGAAATCCTCTGTAGTTCAAAAAAATTAAAATTCTGGGCTTTTAAAAAAGGAAGCAAAGTACAAAAGGGAGATCTCTCACAAAAGGACTGAGTTTCTCTGGGAACTGAGCAAGCATTTCTCCAGAAGATTTCTACTGAGAACAGCAGGGCTATCAAGTAGCACTTTTATGTCTCTTATTCAGATAAGGCTGTTGTGCAGTGTTTGCTGCATTTTCCCTCTTCCAACACAAGGCAGAGAATGTTTCTAAACTGCACATTTGTGTCTTTTTCTCTTGGTGTTACCTATCTGCAATAGCTTTTGCCATTTTGCATGTGTGTGCATGTGAGTATTATCTGAATGAACAAGTGCAGTCAGCAGTACTAGTTCTTACTGCAAAAGATGAGATAGGAAATACGAATATAATCCCTAATGCTAAGTTTATACTGTGGGTTTTTTTTAATCACTCTTCTTCCTTCATAGACGTAGAGGGGAAATGCTGTCTCTAGAATACATTTAGAATGTGAATTACAGGCACAAAAATCTGCCTTGTTGGAAACATGCACTGTTTTTCACAGTTTGAGGTAGCAGTTTCACTGTCAGTAGGCACTGATTAGAGAGCAGGCAGGAATGTGCTTGGGGTCATACTGAACAGTGGTCTGTGATTTGCTGTCCTATTAGCAATGGCTGAATCTTGCCCAAGGTCCATGTACTTCTGGCATGGATGAACTTCGACTTGAGTGCGGGTTTGGGTCTGTATCTGGAAAACAGTGTAGACATATCTAAACTAGTCATGTTTATATAAAACCCAGCTAACAATGAGCATGCAGATAAGGCTTAAATTGAAACAAAAATCCTTTCTCCAATGCAAGATTAACTTTTTGAATGATAATTACAAGTCATCAGTTTTCTTTCACAGATACCAGTAATTGCCCTGGGGCACAATTCTTCAGGAAAGAAAACCTCCTTTTTACAGGTTCTGCCTCATTATCCCTAGGTAACTGCACTGCCGATAGGGATATACTGACATGCAAGCACGCAGGACTCAGTGACAGTAGAGAGTAGATGAGTGGTGGTAGTTATTTTATTTTGGGAAGGAAGGTGATCTCTACTTAGCTGGAAGATAAATTGACTTTTAATCACAGTCTGTCTTCCAGTAAACATATTTTTAAATCAGTCCCTGTTTTTCAATTCAGTAAGCTCTGTTAAGCTACCAAGAAGTGCACATATCTGCAGTGAATCAGTGGCGGGTTAAATTTATGTATAACAGAAATCACTGATACATACTAAGAAAAAGCTTTCTCTTTTAAAGACAACCAAGAATAACATATATCTTAAAATCATACTGAATCTGCCCTTCTCTGAGTTCTCATCTTGTAAATTTGTTAAAAATGTTTATCATTAGAAAATAGTAAATTGGAAAACTAAATTTGATTTGTTTTGACTTTTTTTTTCCACTTTGTGCTGCACTTAATGTAGGGTAGAGTTATGCTTTCTGGCTAGGCAAGTGCATTTCTGAACCTCAGCTCTGTCTAATGAGCTAGCAGAATATCCTATTCATAGAATAACAGAATACTTTAGGTTGGAAAAGACCTCTGATATCATCGAGTCCAATCCTTGACTGTTCACCACACTGTCAACTAAGCTATGGCACTAAGTGACACTTCCAGTCATTTGTTGAACACCTCCAGGGATGATCACTCCACCACCTCCCTGAGCAGTCCATTCCAAGTTTAACAATCCTCTCCATGAAGAAATTTCTTCTGATGTTTCAATTCCTTTTGATGTCCAAAACTGGCACACCATCTTGTTTCCTCTATTTATGACACAAATCCTTATTGGAAAGGAGTCAGCCCTATTGGGATAACTTGATCTCTTCCTGATACTCATTGTAAATTGTGTATCTCCTGAATTCCAGCTCCAAACAACAGCACAGTGCCTGGTTGCAAACATCCCTACAGCCAGGCTGTGTTTGGACACCATATACCATCAGGTTAGAATCCAAGGCACTCAGAGATGGTTGGTCCATGCTTAGTAAGCACTGGGAAGACACTTTTAAACTGTAGTTCGCTTGTTTGTGTTTGTCTTTGAAACTGCAGAGAAATTCCTGGGACTACAATGTATGGTACTATTTTAAACAGATGAGAATCTGATGGCATTACAATAAATAATGTACTTTTTTGTGTGTAGTTTTCAACCAGGTTTAGAATCCTAGTGTGTTTTGTTATTACATGCAACACTCACACGTTTACTCACTTCATTCATTTTAAAGCTATCTTCCTTCAAAAACAGATCAGCAGCCCATGCTAGCTTTATATTTTCTGAGCTTACTATTTCTTCTTTTAGGTGGGACATGTCTAAAAGTAAGTATTCCAGTTGTTTGTAAAAGTGCTAGAATTATCCCTGTAGACTGCAATGTGCTTGCAGTCCCTATAGTGCAATAAAGTTTTGGCATAAAAAGCTCAGAATGCAACAAAATCAGAATGCACTGTATAAAGTACTGAATACTTTCATGAAGGCAACAGCGTTCACTCATTGCTTCAACAAGCTCATTTTTACTGCTGACCTGTATGACAAAAGGGGAGGTCCTCATTCTCTCTAGACACCTAAAGAACTGTGTAGTTTCAAATGTAAAAAGTTATTTGTGGTCCTTGATGGAAGATACTGTATGTTTGGGGTTTTTTTAAGATTTGCTGTTTTGAGTGGAGGATTTACCACTGGTTGAGGTAAATCATACATTTAGTAGAAGTCATAGTTATAACATCAGTGTTCCTAGTAACTGAATTTTACTCACAATATTGAATCTCAGAATGGTTTGGGTTGGAAGGGACCTTACAGATCACCTAGTTCCAAACCTGCCATGGGCAGAGACACCTTGCTCTAGACTAAAGCCCCATCCAACCTGGCCTTGAACACTTCCAGAGATAGGGAGTCCACAACTTCTCTGGCCAACCTGTTCCAGGGCCTCCTCACCCTCACAGTAAAAAAAATTCTTCCCAATATCCGATCTGAACCTGCTCTATTTCAGTTTGAAGCCATTCTCCCTTGTTCTGTCACTGCACACCCTTGTCAAAAGTCCCTCACAGCTCTCTTTGAAGCCCCCTTCAGGTACTCAAAGACCACAATAAGGTACCCCCAGAAGCTTTCCTTCTCCAGGCTGAACAACCCCAACTGGTCTGTCAGCCCACTGATAACCTTGGTGGCTCTCCTCTACTCTCACTCTAGCAGGTTGTGCCAGTTTTGACAAATTTGGAGGAAAATATCCTCTGATAGAAGGCAGGTTACAACCATCCCTCCCCCACCAGGTTTGGGGGAAAAAAAAATTCCTCTGAGGAAAGTGAAAGAGATAAAAACCCTATTTATTTAACAAACACACAGGAAAAGAATAATAATGCTGAATAAGAAAACCTCTCGCTGTGGAGAAAAACCTGGGAAGATTTCAGAGTCCTTCTGTAGGTGTGGTCTCTCTCCTCCTCCTCAGAGCTGGGTCAGTGTGAGCCCACCTCCAGGGCCTCGGTGGAAAATTCTCCCAATGTGTTCTGATGTTGAAGCAGTCCAGAAGAGAAGAAGGGAAAAAGTGAAGTCCCAGGAAAACAAAGTTCAACTCTCTGTCTCCCTCCAAAGAAAAGGAGCCAAAAGCTGGCTGGAAAGCAAGCAGGGTGCTTCCTCTGCTCTTCTCACTGTAGTAGGACACAGAGGAGTGTGTATCTGTGTCCTTGAACAACTGCTTTGAAAAGTTCACTTGATTTTTTCCTCTCCCCCCTCTCAGGCTCCGTTTAAAGGCACAGAAAGGCACAGGATTGATTTTCTGGGCATAGAGCAGCAATAGGGGATACACATCATAAAGTCACCCCAAGAAACAGATCTACATCCTTCCAGTGCTGCAGACCCCAGAGTGGATGCAGTGCTCCAGGTGGGCACATGCAAGGGCAGAGCAGAGGGGCAGAATCCCCTCTCAACGTACTGGCCCCACTGCTTTTGATGCAGCCCAAGTTGGTTTTCTGGGCTATGAATATTTCCGCTTGATAGCAAGATGCAAGACGATGAACAACAGTAGTATGACTAAATAGAGAAGTGTGAATGTTTCAACATGGTCTGTGTGATTTTTTGCTGTTATTTCTGATCATGGTTACATCAACTCAACTTTTGAAACCATTATTCATCTCTCATGCCTATTATAATAGTAGGTTAGATGGTGACAGGTGAATTTAAAACACTTAGAAATCTGAGAAGATGCTGAATACTGAATGTGGCAAAGAGTTCTTTTTGTTGCTATCTATTCAAAATGAGATGGCCTTAGAAACAATGCCTTAATTCTTTCTTGTAAAGATTAAAGTGCTTTATTTCAAACACTTGAATGCTACAGTTAATCCTAGCATATCTACCTAAATGCTACTGAGGACATTCCTGTAATCTGGTAATTAGTAAAGCAAAGCCTTAGTTACCTAATTGTAGGTGATAATTCCAGAGTTCTAGTGGTGGTGATAAATACATTGTGAAAAAATGCAGTACAGGAGCTTTTGAGAGCTTTCATTTCTTTTAAGGAGGAAAAAAATGCAAAAGTCTGGGTCAGATGTTTAAAGTTTGCTGGGCACAGCATCTTGAAGTGCTAGATGCGTCATGTTGTATATAGCATCTAACAAAAAGGATATAGTGGGAAAGGTACAGAAAGTTGTTCCTTAGCATAAGACTCATGTCCTTTTTTCCTGTTTTTCTTCGACTACATTCTCTTGCTGTTTACAATCGAATTGTTGTTCTAGATTTTGTCTCAATTATTTATTTTGCAGAAGCAAGGATTTTATGTACTCCCACACATAAACATCTGCTCATCTATCATTATGCTGGAGTCAGTAATACAGTCAACAGTTCGCATATGTTTTTATGCTTTTAATCTCTCATAATCTGTATATTTTCAGGTCTCACATTCCCCCTCTCAATAAGGGATTGTCTTTATTCTTCCCTATCCCTCATGTTTTGTCATGAGACTCTTCAGAGCTTTGTTCTTTTAATAGTACTTTCTGTCTTAGGTTCAACAATGCTTTTATTTTTGTACCTATTTGGCTTTGTGAAATTTTTTCATTGTTTTGGTAGCTATGCTTGTACAGACAGAATATATTGGTTTTCTTAAGGAAGAAGGTAAAACAAACCTGCCTTTGTCTCTCTCATATGGTACTTAAAATACATAACCAGATATCGCACGCTCAAGGTAAGAGTAATTGATACCAACATCACAACTAAATTGCACTTTATACTTAGCGTATATTTATAATTAGAGTAGATAAAGAGATGTAGAGTAGATACAGAGATGTAGAGTAGATACAAAGATGTGTCCTAGGGAATGACCCTGACCTGAGTTGGTTGATGAGTGAGAAACTCTGAAATGACATCCTCTCAATGTCCAAAGTGGAATAAAATCCCCAAGTTGGATGGCACAGAAATGGTACTGGTTCTTGCACCAGGTCAGGCTCCAGCCCCATCCCTGTCTCTCCACCCCCTCTGAAGTAGCTTTCACATTTGTTACAGCATAATTAAAGATTAATTGGGTAAAAGAGGCAGACTGAAAAAGGGCATTAATCTGTAGCCGCATGGTCAGAGGACTCACTGGGGAGTGACTGGAAATACTGTAAATTCCATTTATGTACTTTGTTCAGTAACTGTTCTTGAAACAGAATCAGCAATTGAATTTTTTATTTCATTTCATATTTCAAGTTTTACTTTTAGAGTGAAAGTGTTATAAGTAGGTATCAACTCATGTTTTTCCAGTGGTGGAAACATTTTTCAGCCCTTTGATAGGAAGCAGAAGGAGCCCCATTAGCAGGGGCAGGTGCCGAGCCTATACCCCAAGGTGTTCAAGGCACTCTGGGTAACTCAAGCATCTTTGAGTACTCCAGTCATTACATAAGCATTTCATCTAATGGCAGTTTAATTAATAACAGACCTTGAAACACAGACCAGGAAAAGGGCCTTGTGACGTTAAACCCCTTTCATGTTCCTGCCAGCCCCTCAATCTCAGCTGTTGAACAGGGGCTTGGCGCAGTGGGGAGGCCTCACCTGCAAGGTGAGATGGGGGCTCAGAATATTCCCCAGGTGAGGAGAACTTGGAGAAGTGTCTGTGCCTCACAGTAGTGTCCTACCTGCTGATCCTTAACTCGGGCTCCTGGGACTTGCTGCAGGGCTGTCCTCCAGCTGTCCTGCATGGAGCTAGTGTTAGGAGACTGGGTGCCCTCCGGAAGAGAGCTGGTTCTTTGCAGTGCTAAAAACCCCACCCTGGAAACACAGAGGCAACGTGCAGGAGGATTATAGTGCAATCACCTCAATCCCATCAAAACGAATATGTGATGCACAGAGCCCTTTTGAGTGATGCCTATCAAACGCACAGCCCGTGGCACTTGGTGGCATTTGACTGACTGTAAGGTAAGGTGCCAGCTAAATGCTGTTTTCAGGCTGAGCAGATAATTCGTCTCTGAACACCTACTCTCTTCCCTGGATCTGGCCAGGGTTGTTTGATGGTTACATACCTCCTGAGGTTTACATTTTCTCTTAAGGAGTCACACAGTATTCAGAAAAAAGTAATCTTCCATTGCCTCAATACAGGCAAACTCTTTTATTATTGTCACTGTGAATCTCCTCAAAACTGAAGCACTTTTACATAGTTCAGTCTTTAAACATCCTCTTTTATTCTCATTCAAGAAAGTCTGGTTTTGATAACAGTCAAGGATTTTAGTTTTTCATTTTGGCTAAAATAAAGAAAAGGTCCAAGGAGAAATATGGTAGCTTTTATCCCTTTAATTATGGGGTTTTTTTCTGACATAGAGCATTGAAATCTGGCAAACAACATATAATGAAAGTAAAATAATTTTATCTTTGATTTTACTGTTTCAGTGATTCTTGAAGTAAAAATACACCTCTGTATACACTTTTGCTCCCCCACTACATTTAAGGCTCAGTAAGAACTGCTCATGTTGTACAATAGTCAGCATTTTGCCTATATTTTTATGCATGCAATTCGTCATCCATTTATGCCTCTTTAAGGTTTGGCAGTGATTTCTTAAAATGTCTCTTCTAGTTGCAGTGCTCCTTTCAAAAATTACTTTTTCTTCCTGAGGCTCCTTGGTAAAAGACAGAAGAAAGGATAGTGGCAGAAGTATTATAAACTGAAGCAGATGGCATTTTGGTTTTGCAGAATATAATGAAGCTTGCACACAAAGTTAATTGTGCCATAACCAAGTACATTTCTTGAGCTATGATGAAAATCAACCAGACATTTCCAGGAGGAAGGATTTTCACATAATTTAAGAAAGTGCCAGTAAATAACATGCCCATAAATAGAATCATTCCAAGCTGGGAAGACTTGGAGAGGTCAACAAATAGGCTAATGTAAGGAGCTTAGCTGGCTGATGCTTTTGAAGGTGTCTAGTCCTTTCTGATGGCCATGTTTAAAACTTTCATATAAGCCAGAAACTGTAAATAATTTCAAGGACCAAAACATCAAGATTAAAAGAAGCATTGAAGGGACTCATCCCCAGTCACTTCCTTGGGAACTGCAAATAGCAGGATTAAATCAGATTTCACAGATACATCATGGTCATTGGAGAACAGAGAAAACTGCTTATAGTTCACTTTGGAGAAAAAATAAAATGTGTGCTACTGCGACAGAGTAAACAATGGTGGTAAACTTATTACTTACCATAATCGGCTGTATTTTTAGGGATGAACAAAATGGTATTAGATCTGAGAACTTCTAAACAGGTGTCAGAGAATATTAATAAAACTACAGAGGCAAAATTAGTGTCTTCAGTGCAAGATCTCCCTTGCTTGTTTTTATTTTTTTTATGTTCTTACTAGTCTCTGAACTGTCTTGTTCAATGGTCTTTCCCATTGTTTTCTGTCAACATATTCTTGCATTATAATTCTTTCCCATGATATATATTTAAAACCTAATACTTTTTATTTCATTCTTCAAGATTGCATTACTAAATTGTATGCAACATATACCATGAACCTTATATAAAATACAGAAAGAGTTGCCAGCCATAAGTCTTGCATGTGCAAGGGGACAAAGAGTTCATATCCGATTATGCTGCCCTTCATCAATATTAGTGGAACTCTTATTACAACCCAGTAGAGTACAGTCTGTGTATACAGATGGCTGCTCATTAACCACAAAATAGTAGTTTTACACAAACCCTCCTACTTGGTTTTGCTGAAACTACAAGTGGACATGTTTATGTTTTTTCAAATACCCAGGAGTGTTTCTTCTTTTTCTCAAAATGGAAAATAATAATGAGTGGTAATGATCTAATTCAGAAAGAGGAAATCTCTCATGCATATGAGAAAGTAAAGTAGTATTTGGAAGATACGTGCATGATCAAGAACCTATATGGGGGGAAGAGGGGAATAACCACAGGTGCTTCCCTTAATTGAGATATGTAATAATAGTGTTTTTTGAAAGATAATATACTTTTACCAGGGAAATGCTATTGAACTAGAATATTAAGGTTAAACAATGACACCAGTAGAAGAGAGTCAGAGTCCATCTGGTCCTCCAGTGTCTGTAGGAGGCTTTGCTTCCTTAATCTCAAAGCATAGACTTTGACTGTAGCCATACAGGGTATTCGTAGGTTCTTTCTGCAACAATTAATTCAGTGTATTTTCTACTAGCCTGGACATAGTGCAGTCACATTGGTTATGACCTTGTTTTACTGTATATTTCAGCTGTATGAACTTCATGCCTTTCAAAGGAAATCTGTCATTGCTTTTTGTTCCCCTTCCCCCATCCCTATTCCTTGTGTTGAAGGAAATCTCTGCAAGATGGAGTTAAAGTCTTCTGTATGACTCCTTGCAGCCTGGCAGACAGCAGCAGCAGTGAAGAATGTACGAAACTGAAGGTGTGGCAGGCAGAAACAAACAGGTAGTCTGGGGACACCTCCAGCCCACAACAGTGAAGGAAGCTCTCATGACATTTGCAACTAGTCAGAAAGGGGGGAATGGGTATAGGCATGCAATTTAATAGGACAGGCAGCTTGCCTCCAGCTATAGAGAGAGTACCTTAGGGAGTCTACAGGAGCCTTATTGTCTACAGTTACCTACCCCCAACTCTGAGTGTTGCAACAATTTTTGTCATGTGGTATTACCTATAGCAGTGATCAGCATACCATTGAAGAGATGAAGTGGGCGTTTCTTGGAAGAAATGATCCAGAACTCAAGATTCTGCTATAAAAGCACAGTTGCTGAGGGAAAAATAATAAAATGTGAGGCAACTTTTAAATTAAAACTAAACTGTCCACTTCTGCTGTCCACTTGGCTTATGTACCTACTACATTTCCTTTCTTGTTCACCAGTTGTGTTGAACCCCACACACTTATTTCCCAAAGCCCTCCAGTCCCCCCATTTCTCAGAAGACTCCAAGAAAAATAAAATTGTACCAATCAACCTGATGAGAAGTTCTAGAACTGAAAGAATATGTACAGCCAAAAAGCAATTTTTAGCTTTCAAAAATAGTGAATATAAACAGCCTCAGATATATAATTGAATAGTTCTGATTGCATACAATTAAAGACCTTCTTACTCAGATGTTAGATATCAAGGTGGGATTTAGCAAATCTTATCAAATTCTTTTTACATTTTAGTAGTGGTATAAAGTTCTGAAGCATAAACTTTCCTGCTAGTTATTTCTGGATGTAAATGAGAAAGTAAACACAGGCAATAATTAGAGAAAGCTGCAAACAGGCACATAAAAAGCTTTATTCTTTGCACTCGCAGTGTGAAGCTTGATGCCAATACACTGTCTTTAAAAATACTTCAGGATAATGTAGATAAATTGACTAAAGTCTGTAGCTGAGTGCCGCAGCAGCCAAAGAATGAATACAAGTATACCGGTCTCCCCACTCATTTATTCCTGAAGCATTAGGAATGCTATATTACTTTCTTAAAATGTAATATGGCGATACAAAAATACATACTTTTAAAATGTGAAGAATTTAATGGGGCATATGCTACTAAAGAAGCCTAGTTTCTGAACTTGTGATCAAATGCTTGTATGGCAAGTAACTGTGACTCTTTTTTCCTGCAATTTTTCTTCTGAAATATATTCTTCACAAATGGTGTTTAGAACAATTTATTTGATAGTATTGTCACTCCTCTGTAAGTAGGAGGACAGAAGTGAGGGATGCTCTTAACAAAGTTTGCTTCTCTGGAACATCCAGTAGGAAGCTCACATAATCAAAACTGCTGGTGCCTCTTTAGGTGAGACAGTGACGTTTGTTATTGCAGGCTGCAAGGAGGCTTGACTCGAGGCTCTGTGCCGTAGTTATTGCTGTTTGTTTGACTGGTTCTACACATATAGATACATAATAGTAAAGAACTGTTATTCCTATTTCCCACATCTTTGCCTAAAAGCCCCTTGATTTCAAAATTATAATAACTCGGAGGGAAGGGGGGTTGCATCTGCCATTCCAAGGGGGGCCCCTGCCTTTCCTTAGCAGACACCTGTCTTTCAAACCAGGACAATGGACCAGAACTTCTCTATGTTCTATTTCAAGAAGAGTTGAGAAAAATAAGTTTAGCTTGATAAAAACTAAATATGATTTTCATTTTTTGTTGATTCAACAGCAAAAGTCTCAGATGAAAGGACCTCAGAATACCAAAAACCACTGTCCTGCCATTTTGGTGAACATATGTATCACTTCTTCATTATTTAAACACCTTTCTGTGGACATCTGTTGAGTACTATATTACTTGAAAATAGTTCACTCTAATATTTTTAATCATTTATTTATGGTATGTTTTGTGGCATGCTACATAATACTGTGTCTTTCTGGACCTTGTAAACAGAAAAAGAAAAAAATTCTGGCTCAATGTAAATGCTAATACTGGTACCAGAATTATCATGTCTGCCTATTGATATCATCCAATACAACAATCCTGCTGAATATTTTCTAAGATAAGCAAGTATAAGGGATTATACTTGATTATAGTAAAGGGAGGGATTTGTAAATGTCTCCATGAAGATTTTTCCTACTATTTACTCAGCTCTGCTCTTGTGACTGGTTTAATGAATGCATAAATCAGAGCTGAGTATTTTAGAAGTCTATCCATCTGTAATTCTCTTTCAGCATTCTCTCATCAGTATGAAATACTGTGCCAAGAGCTACATCTGTGTAGTTTACAGAATTCAAATAATTATGAAGATGAAAAACTAATTTAATAAGGAAACAAAACAAAAGAGCTGATAGTATAGAAATGTCCATAGTGGCATAAAAAAATCACAAAGACAAGAAAACTAAGGTAAATCTCCTTATGTAACATTTTGTCACTGTTTTGCACACCAGACCTCATACAGTGTATATGTAAAACTAAAATAAAGACAATGATTAGCATGTTAGTAATTAATTCAGGGGGATGCAAATCTATAAAGAAAATATGCTGACACATTATCAACTGATTATTTTCACTCTTGAAATATTTACAAATATATCTGTTTTCAAGATTTGAAAGAAAAAGAAAACATCAAACATAAAATGCTACATAAAAATATAAAACAACTTAAGTTTACACCTAGAAATCATTAATTATGACCTAGTAACAACTGTGGTTGCTTTTCTATACTACTCCCATATAGCAAGGATAATATAATTGAGTTAGTCTGTTTAGACAAGTATACACTTTATGTTGTGAATGTTACAAGAAATTGATTTCATTCTACACAAGCTTTAGTATAAACACACTGTAGGCTTCTTAAAAAAAACCTTATCAGTCACAAGACAGTTCATCTACTTTTTATAACTTATTTAATTAGTGGTTATGGGTGTTAGATGGGACAAAGTAAAGACAAAGTTCAATCAAAACAGATGGAGCTACAACAGGATTTGTAAAATGGGTTACTTCACTGCTGGCAGCCTAGATCTCATTTCAGAGAAAGAATCAAAGCAGAACTGAGAAAGAAAAGGAAAACTTAAAGGTCACATAGAAGATCTGCAAAACACACTTAATCCAGAGACCTTTTTTGCATGTTTTTCCTAAATACTTTTGTAGTATTGAAATAATATGACACCCCTCTGATCTGAGTAGAGAAACTCCCTATAAGAGTATATCTTTTAGGATATAATGTCAGTCTTACTACATGTTTTGTGTATCAGGGAAGTAATGGAGAAGGTAGTGTGACTGCTGAACCCATACATTGCTATAGGCTTTGCTTCATTAATGGTCATACCAGAGAATCACAGAATCACAGAATGGTTTGGGTTGGAAGACACCTTAAAGTTCATCTAGTTCCAAACTCCCTGCCATGGGACATCTTTCACTATACCAGGTTGCTCAGAGCCCCATGCAACCTGGCCTTGAACACT
Source organism: Corvus cornix cornix (assembly GCF_000738735.6). NCBI lineage: Eukaryota > Metazoa > Chordata > Aves > Passeriformes > Corvidae > Corvus > Corvus cornix. Next base: position 8,920,537 of record NC_046357.1, on the reverse strand, counting down.
TCCAAGGATGGGGCATCCACAGCTTCTCTTGGCAACCTGTTCCAGTGCCTCACCACCCTCACAGGAAAGAATTTCTTCCTAACAGATTACATAAACCTACTCTTTGTCCTGTCTCTACATGCCTTGTAAGTAGTCTCTCTCCATCTTTCTTGCTCCCTTCAGGTACTGGAAGGACACAATTAAGCTACCTTCTTGTCTTCAGGCTGAATGTTCCCAACTCTCTCAGCTCTTCCTCATTGGAGAGGAGCTCCATCTTTTCAACAATCTTTGTGTCCCTCCTCTGGACTGGCTCCAACAGGTCAATGTGTTCTTGTGCTGGGAACCCCAGAGATGGATGCAGCACTGCAGGTGGGGTCTCACCAGAGCCGAGCAGAGGGGCAGAATCCCCTCCCTCCCCTGCTGCCCACACTGCTCTGGATGCAGCCCAGGACACGTTTGGCTCTCTGGGCTGTGAGTGCCATGGCTGGGTCATGTCCAGCCTCTCAACCACCAGCACCCCCAAGTCCTTCATACCCCAACTTCCTTTCCAAAGATATTGATGAATCTTTACAATAAACACAGTGAATTGTTTTGGAATCCTGTTCATGAATATGTTGTATTTATGGAGGCTTGCTTTTAGTATTAATTTAATTGGGTAGATAGATAGATAGATCTATATCTAGTATTACTGGAATAGGCAAAGCATCACTAGATTTACAGAAAATGCCACCTTTTTTAATATGCTGGTTTTTTTAGAAAAACAAAGTGTGGATATGGCACAAATAAGACTTGTGTTAAAAATGTAATTAATAATTTAATTTTAAGTCATAACTTGTCTTGCTTGCATCAGTGGGACTACTCATGCTGAAAGCTTAGATGTGCTTTGCAAAAGCAAGGTCTTCATTAATTGTTAATACCCATGGACATTATTTTTTTTAATGAGAAGCAAAAATACTGACATTATGTCCTTCAAAAAACAGAAAGACCTAAATATTTCTTCTCTTCCAAGGAAAAGCCATCTCACTCATTTTCTTCCAGTTATTTCTTAAATTTTTATTAATTTTGTTTTTTTCCTCCCCTTCTTCTCTTTCTCCTGCCACATTGTACATTTGCTTGGGACAGATTTTTTGTTTTAAATATTGCACACTTTCTTTTACATTTGATATACGTGTGCTGGAGAGCTCCCAGATTTTCTTTTCATTGCCAGGTCTTCTCTTTCCCCATTTGCTATGTTGTAGAGAGCCAGCAGTCTTACCACTGGACATCTGAAGCTGGCCATCTACTGAAAAACCATCTGAAGTTAGTACATGGTTTTAAAAAGAAAGACATCTACTTGATATGTAGTAAGCATGATTTCATACAAAGTGCAGAAATATATGGAAGGGAATGGATTTCTTTCTCCAGACTTTCAGTGGTTTTGATTTATAACTCCACATACTTTTTGCCTAAGATTTTTTTAATTGTTCCTGTCTGTTTGGGATATAACAGAGACTGACCATTTTTACTAGTTTAGGTTATGGTGTTATCTAGCTTAACAGTGACTTCAGCTTTCTGGGTGCTGTTGGCTCACACTGTACTTCAGAGTTAAGGTAACAGGGAAATCCAGAAATGGGTTGTCTTGTGACAATCATGAACATGGCTTGCAAACAAATTGTCTGGATAACTGCTAAAAGACATGGTCAATGCGATGAATACTTTATGTGTTTGGCTGTGTTTCCTGACAGCTACAGGAATAAGCAAAACCTCACACAATGCACTCCCTTCCATGACTCTAATGTTAAATACAATGTCTGAGATATTATTTATAAAGGGAAAAAAGCTCCTGCCACATGACACAACTGTTCTACCAGATGAGAAACAAGCATAAAAGATGGCCTGTAAACAGTTAAAAAGATAAAACCCTTAGCTGTTGAGGCACTGGATGGGAGACTGTGGGAAAGTGACCAAGGAAGACACCTTTATGGAGTCTGAAAGTTTGGCTGTTGTATACAAGCTTGGGATGCTTTTGGTAAGAGTTAGATGAGACAGTTGCATACCCTCATTAATTATTATAAATGTCACTTTCTTTTATATTTAGTTCCTTAAGATTAAAGAGTGCCTTGGTTTAAGAAGACTGACTGAACATTGCATTAACTCCCTGTTCCAATCTTCTGAAGGGGACAAATGCAGGGACCCAAATCTAATTATGCCTGTGAAGTTAAGCACGGTTGTGCAGCAGTAGTTGAGCAAACACTGCATGACTTTGCTTGGGTACAGGAAAGAGTACAGCTGCAGCAGCATGAAACACTGCATGGCCTAATCTTCCCTCTTCTTCAGCCTCTCATTTAAAGTTTGGTCAGAGATCAGTACCCCACAGCCTGCAGTATAAATAAGACATGGTCTACCGATGGAATTAGCCCCCAGCTTCTAAGGGTTAATCTTGCATCATGCAATCATGCTGAATGCTTCCCACTCTATCAATTCCAGCTAAACAGGAATTACTTAACAATTCCTTGTGATTTGGGGTTACAGATTCTTAGTTAAGATCAGGCACAGGTTGGCTGCAATGGAGGTTGCTCAGCAGGAAAGCATCGGTGCCTGGTAACAGATAGTGACTTGGTGAATCGTATTTACTATAGCAGCAAATGGACTAAATGGATTATATTTAGCAAGGTAAGTATTTTATAGTTGGAGTACTTTCTGGCATGACTATTTGCTATTAAGAAATTGCAATCTGGATAAAGGGAACAGAGTAGTTTTGTTGAAGGCTTTTAAACCATGTGTTTGATCAGAAATTGAGGAATTTACCATACACCAGTAGTAGTAGTACAGATTTCAGGAATTGTGTACCCTTGAGCCATTCACTAAACTTCTGGACCAAGTGTGAACTGGGAACAGTGTTTACATGTCTCAGGGCCACAAATGCAGGCATTCTGTGAGCATAGCAAAGCCATCCAAGTTCCCTGTGAAGTGACTGGGAGCAGTAAAGCTCTTGGGAAGGTTATTTAGAATAGTTGTAAAGGGAGCATTGCCTATGGCCAAGTAAGGAAGGGAGCTGAAATTCCACCTCTCCCCCTGGGCTGAGGTGCTTATCTGCACCCCAGGAGACAGGTGAGGGGAAGGCTTTGTTATACTCAGGCAGGAGGGTGGACCTTCAGTGCTGATCACTGCTTGGCCTTAGGCTGTAACTGATAAGATGCACAGTAAACTCAACTTAATGTCAATCTATTATACACTCACAGCTCCCAAATTTTAGAGAAATATGTTACCTACCCGGCTGCAAAGTACTGAGGCTACATTACTTGCCTTAGAGGCATTGCCATTGTGCAGCCAGGAATGCCCACAACTTGGGGAAATTGCAAGGATACTGGAAAGAGGCAACTCAGTTCAGGAGCTGGCAGGTACTTTAGGGTTCCCCTTTGGACTTGTTTGTGACTGACATCAGAAAGTTGAGTATATAAGGTTTAGAAATATTCCTGGTTGCCTTTCTTTTAAAACTCCAGTTTCTGTAAAGAAAGCTCAATTTTAGCCCTTCTAACTTGAGCTGCTTATGAGGTGAGACACCAAGAGTGATGTGCGAGAAGGGTACTGAATGGATGGGATACACAGAAGTTCAGAGTTGAAAAGAGGGAATAATGAGATGCACTAGGAAAAAAAAATGTCCTAATGGTGTAAGAGTTAGTAAGGAAAGGAAAAATATACAGAAGTGAAGCAAACAAGCAAAGACTGCAAACTTAGCTGATACTAGTGAAGGAGGAAAAACAAGAACAAGTTAAAACCATCATTAGGAAGTAAAATGCTGAGTTACAATGAACTGTGGTGTCATTTGGGACTCTAATTGCATGCTTTAGTGAACATTGCTAGGAGCATTTATCATGCCAGCAGCCTTAGGTTTAGCTACTGTGGGCCTCAGTGCCATCTGGAAGGACGAGCACTCAGTCTTTAATGGAAAGTTAAAGACCGCTGTCATAGCAATTCATAGCAATCCACACTACATCTGTGTTTAGCACCTGTACATGCTTATGTTTTGTTTGAGGTGACTATTGCTGCTGTTCAATACATAGACTTTTTAAATTAAAAAAAAATACAGTTGATTTGGAAATTTCAACACTGAATTGAGAAAAATAAGGCTTGGTCACCCATCACTTCAATGCTTTTCCCCTCTCTATTATTATTAAAATAAAAAAAAAGTAATGTGAGAGTTTTTACACTACCTAGGCTACAAGACAGCTTAAAATAATTCTTAAAAATTTACTGAGGATTGGACAGCTGATATTTTAAGCGATTGTTTCATATTGTTATTGAAGACATTACTTTTTAAAATCAAAAATATTTGACGTTTTTATTAAGAATTAAACAGTATTTTAAATCATGTTATTAACTCCATTTTAACTTTTTTTTTTTTTTTTGAAAGCAAAGGACCAGTGCTAGCTCACTACAAAAATCAGTAAAGATGCTTTACTTACAATGAAATTCAGTCTGAAATCGTGATAAGTTCACCATGTTAGTTTATTTTAAGCCAAGTAATCACAGACTTGCAGTGATGACCCAAAAAAGTCAATATATTTATACCTTCACCAGGAAAACATCACTAAGGATTGTGTATACATAGAGTGCCATTGACTACTTGGATGGACAACTGAAATGGTATAGAGCACTGCTGACTTTGTATCTCTCTTAAAACTCATACAGGCATAAAGAAAATTACATAAACTCTGAGTATCTACTTGACTATTACATCAAAATATTAGAATGTAATTGCTAATAATGGATGTCTAGTGAAAATTATACTAAAGATGTTTTTATGCCATGTGTCACTTCTCTGTTAGCATGAACAGGTAAGTAGTGCTCCTACATCTCTCAACCCCTAGTGCCTATGTTTTCAGGTTAATCACAGAATCACAGAATGGGTCGGGCTGGAAGGACCCACAATAGGTCATCTGGTCCTCCCTGTCCAAGCAGGGCCATCCTAGAGCACATGGCACAGGATTGCAACCAGATGGTTCCTGAATATATCCAGTGAGGAAGACTCCACAACCTCTCTGGGCAATCAGAAAGAAGTTCTTCCTCATGTTCAGGTGGAACTTCTGTGCATCGGTTTCTGCCTGTGGTCTCTCCTATTGCTCAGCACCTCGGAGCAGAGCCTGGTCCCTCCTCTGGCCCCTCCCTGCAGACACGGACAGACATCGATGAGGTCGCCGCTCAGTCCTCTCTTCTTGAAGCTGAAGAGGTCCAACTCCCTCAGCCTCTCCTCAAAATTATCCCTTGATAACTTTGTAGCCCTGAGCTGGGTGTGCTGCAAGAGCTCCATGTCTCTCTCGTCCTGAGGAGGCCAGAACTGGCACAGCCATCCAGATGTGGCCTCACGAGGGCTGAGCAGAGGGGCAGAATCACCTCCCTCAACCTGCTGACAGTTCTTCCTCATGCTGCCCAGTATACCATTGGCCTTCTTGGCCACAAGGGCACACTGCTGGCTCATGGGCAGCTTGCTTTGGAAATTACTGTGTCATTTTAAAGAAGCTTACTGGAAGGGTAGCATTGTGTTTTATGCCTTAAGAGTGGAACAGTATTGATCCTTTAAATGTTCCACCTCCCAGAGGTCACTGTCTACAGACATCACTGAGTTTTGCTTTTCTGGTGACTGGCAGATAGTCCTGGACCTTGGAGAAAAAGTAGAGGTTTGGTTTGGTTTGTACTAGAGCTTTATTTGGAGCATACAAAAGTGGAGAATGATTTCTATGCTCTTTTGGAGTGTTGATGGTCATTTTGTGGTTTTGGATTACTTTCCTAACCTCTGCCCTTTTGAATGCTCTCCCGTACTAGAGATATTAGACAGATGCCATATACCATTGCCCTAAGTTCTATATATTTCCTGCAATGGCAAGCTTTCAAGATTTTTTTAGTTTTTCTTAAGACTTCTAATATGTGCTTATATGTCACATGAGCACGTTTAGAAAAAACATATAAAGAAGAGAGTTTGGGAGAGAACAGGGTGTCCTGATGCTTACTGAAATACTTCTATCAGCTTTACTAACAGGTGGTAAGGGGGGTTATTTCTGGCATAAAATGAAAGAAATCTGCTTAGTCTAAAAGAGGCAGAACCCATTTAAGAGCAGAAATTGTCTGACCTATGCATTTCCTCTCAGTCACTGTTCACACATTACTGAAACACATTCACTGTGTTGTTTCTCTTTCATTTTCCTCCCTCATATTTTGGGCCAGTCTTCTCACATGTATTTTCTAATCACGTACCTCCGTTAATTTAACTTCTTTTCACCTCATTTACACCTTTGTAAATATTTTTAGGTTTTCAGGAGCACAAACATAAATGTTATTTATGTTTCTTTTTTACTTAATTGGTGTAATCAGTTCAGTACAATATAACTGAGCTGAGCTGAACTTGGGATGAAACTAGAAATGACATGAACCACTTTTCAAGACTGAAAAGCAACTGGAACGACATACACTGAATTCCCTTGAGCCATGAACGTTACTTTCAAGACCAACTGCCCTATTGTTCATGAAATTACTTGTAAAGCTCTCGAGGAAGTTTCTTCATGGCTGTGCCTCTACCCCAGCCAAAACCAGCACAGGGATTACAGCATGCATGTGGACACCTTTGCAATAACACTTAGGGTACCTGGATGCCAACATCTTGTCAATCTTTACAAATTTAGGGATCAATTCCATGGATTTACCTTGACTTTCTAACACCTTATTTTCAGTATTTTCATAAATAGAATGACGCCAAGCTATGATCAGGCTTTTCCTCATTGAAATCAGCAATTCCTGCCACAACTGTACTGAAGTTATCAGGTAAATCAACAGCCAAATTGACTAAGAAACTAGAAATTTAACAGCCACTTACAATAAACAAAAATTATTAGAATAAATAACCAATCGTATTTGCAGACTTCTTGTTCAATTCAGTTGATGCTGTGAAGCCAACCGCATTAACTTTCTTGAACATGGTGTTTTTTCTTTGTGAATGACTTTTCAATTCACTGTTACCAAGCCTATGAAAACAGTCCAAGGCTTAAAAAGGCAGTCAAGAATTGTGCTAATTGACATGACACTGAGAAGAACCCTGTGGTTAGAATAAGCTGTAAGCAGAATTGTCAGCATAAGTATCCTGCAACTGGCTAATAACCTCCCCCTTTCCTGATCCACCTGGGAGGGATAACAGAGACCTTTCACTACGAAGTTCAGGACCAAAACCCCACCAGAATAAATCAAGTTCTGACTAAATCTTCTAACTGTGATTAAGGGGAAGGCAGCAAACATGGCTGCTGATATTCTAGCTGGAATAGTTAGAAAAACATGTCAAGAAAAGCATCACTTCTTAACTTCTTGCATCACTTGACAGAATGACAGTGTCTTACCATATTATACTGCATTTCGGGCTACAGTGACAAGTTCTGTATGCCTTGGAAAAGTGTTGCTGAGTAAAATCATAGAACCATAAAATGGTTTGACTTAGAAGGGACCTTGAAGATCATCTAGTTCTAAACCTCCTGCCATGGATTCTAGTGCAACTTTCTCATATAAATCTCCTGCTGAAAAGCATTAGCCAGGTGCTCCCTGTTGTCAAAGCAGAAGTGAAAAAGTATAAACTTTTATGGTAAGAAAATCTATTCCTAATTGTATGCAAGTTTTATCCAAGGACAGACTAGCATGAAAAGCAATCATGTACTGTTTCCACACTGAAAACTCATCTGGAAGTCTCCCTCCAAGATGAATTATTTTCTTAAGAGGCAGAGAGTCATATCACGTGATGGATTTTAAGTTCCATTCTGTTCCCTCCTACAGATAGGAAAAATTATGGAGTTAATTTTTCATAAATATACTGTTTGTCTTCCATATTTGAAATCAATAATACATGATTAATACAAACTTCCTAAATGAAAAAAACACCCCACCCACTAGAATGACTGAGCTCAAGAACGAATAATCCATAGGAGCTGTTTAGAGCTGGCCGAATACCTAAAAACTAAATTTTGAATATTCTCTCAATGTTATAATCAAATCTGTTTCTACTACTTTCAGACCTGGTTTTATTCATTTACAAGCCTTGCACTTGGAAGAAAAAAATACTTGGTTTTGCAGATTTGATGATTCCTTCCAAGTTATATTATGGTCATTACTTGCTCTGGACTAGAGCCCCAAGCCTGTAACCTGGATGAGCGCCCACTGCTAGGCACTGGACTGGCCAAGCCCTCTCCTAAACCACTTAGGTCTGAGACAGTTTTGCTGGATAATGAGGGGAGAGGAGCGCAATTAACATCACGGTGGTCGCAAAGAGGTTCTAAATCCTCCTTTTACTGGTTCAGTGGGCACGCAAACCCGTCTACAAGTCGGAGACGGAGGCTGGCAGGGGACGGCACTTGGCCAAGGGTGGGCTGCCGGGCTGTCCTGCCCGGGAAGGGCCGGGCACAGCCCTGCCCGCGGTGCCGGCCAGGAGCACAGCCGCCACGGAAGAGCCGCAGCCCCGGCAGCGCAGCCCCGGAGCTCCCGGGAAGGGCAGCACGGCTCGGCATTCCCGCCGGGGCACCGAGGGGAGCGGGCCCCGCGCCCCCGCCGACCGCACCCGCCCTTCTCCCCCGCCCCGCCGCCGCCGGCCTTGCGTAAGACGGCGCTGCCCGCTTCCTCCCCGGTGCGGCCGGGGAGCCGCCCCGCCGCCCGCGGAACTCGCTCTTGGCATTTCTCCGTCGCTCGGGAGGCGGCGGCAGGCTGTGCCCGGGGCCCGGGCGGGCGGAGGCGAGCGCCGGCGGCGCGGCAGGGACCATCGCGCCCGCCGCCGCCTCTGTGCATCCGCCTCTTCCTCCCCCCGCGCCGCCTCCGCCGGGGGAGCCGGTGGGGGCCGTACGTGCCGGGCCGGGAGCGAGGGGAGGATCTGCGGCTCGGCGTCGCTGCAGCAAGCGCCGGCCCCGCCGCGCCGCCAGGGACTGGGTGCGGGTGCCGCCGCCGGCTCTCCGCGCTGTGCTGCTGCTGCGCGGTGATCGCCGCTGCTGGCGGGAGGGGCAGGGATGTGAGCGGCAGCGGCCGGGTCGGCTTGGCCCCCCCGCCCTTTTTTTTTTTTTTTTTTTTTTTTTTCTTTTTTTTCTTTTTTTTCTCTCGCCTCCAAAAATAGATCAAACCAGCCAACCAACCCCAAAAATCCCAGAGGGCGTGGGGGGGTGGGGGGATCCCGTGTCGCCGCCGCCACCCTCCGCTGGATTCATTGTGAGGAAATTGCCGTTCGCCGGCAGCGGCGGCACATCTGGGCGGGCGCATCTGGGCAAACAACACCGGCTCCCGCCGCCTGCCTCCAACGTCCTCCAACCGGCCGAACGGATCCCTCCGGGCCGCTGGGGAGGCTCCTGCTCGTCAGCCCCGGGGTCCTTTCGGGCTGAATCTTAAAAAAAAACCTGGCAGCGCGGGGGGTGGGGTGGGGTGAAAATAAAGGCTGCTATTTTTTTCCCCTGGGATTTATTTCATGGGGATGTGTTCAAGACAAGAGAGGATTCAGAAGGATATTGACGTTGTGATCCAAAAGTGCAAGGCGGAGAAGGACTGCCTGTTTGCAGGTGAGTTTGTCCCCGGTCGCCAGGTTGGCGACGCGGAGGCTCCCGTCGCCGCGGCCGCGCCCGCCCCGGACCGCGCTCCCCGCTGTGCCCGTGCCCTTCGCCGCCGTTCCCGGCCGCGGGGCCGCTCTCAGAGCCCGTCTTCCTTGTCTCCTTCCGAGGGCATGTGAGGGCAGAGAAGACCGGGCGCCGGCCGGGAAAGGGGCGGGCGGGGTGGGGGGGCGGCATCCCGAGCCGGGGAGCGTGGCGGCGGCTACACGCCGGACCGGGAGGGTTGGGAGCGAGCTGGAGCCCGTGCCCGGCGCAGCCCGCGGCCGAGCGCTGCTCGGGGGGTTTCGCTACGCGGCTGTTCCCCGGGCGGCCGCGCTCTGCCGCCCATCGGCGCCTGCCCTGATCCCCGGCCCCAGGCCGGCAGCACGTCCAGCCGCAGACGGGGCACTCTGTCCGTGCGAACGGCCCCCGCCGCCCTCCCCGGGGGATTCGCGGCCGCCCCGGCCGTGCCGGTGCCGTGCCGGTGCCGTGCCGGTGCCGTGCCGGTGCCGTGCCGGTGCCGTGCCGGTGCCGTGCCGGTCGCGATGAGCCGTCGCAGGAGCCCGGCTGTCGGCTGCCTGTTGCCGTGTATGACAATGGAATTCCCTGCCGTTGCCATAGCACCGGGCACTTGTTGCGAGGGGCTGGGGGGAGATGCTGCATTTCCTCTGGTTCACCCCGACTCCCCCTCCACCGCCCCCGTGTCGGCAGCTGAATGCTGTTCCGTAAAACCTCGGCTACTTCAGCCAAAATAAAGACAAGTTGTAATAAAGGAGCTCTTTGTCTTTCAGATTTCAGGTACTCAGACTCCACCTTTACCTTCACCTATATTGGAGGCTCCAAAAGGTACTTTATTTACAGTAATGACTCAATTTCCTGCTGGCAGTAAAATGCAGTGGTTCAATAACGTAGCAGATTTTTATGTTTCCTTATCTTTTGGAAGAAGGATGATTAAATCATCGGCCTTCGTGCAAACGTAAACTGAGGAAGAGGTTTGGAGGGAGGTGATGAGAAAGGTGATTCTAGTCGTCAGGGGCTCGTTCCTCAGTCCTGCTCTGTGAAGCTTCATTGTCTTTGTTTTTTTTTCTCAGTTTATGTAGAGACGTGGAATTCCTGCCATATGTAAACCCGACAAAAACATAGCAAAGGCATCAATGTATAGTGTAAAGTTAATTCATGTTAAAAAACTGGGAAAAGTTAAGATTGTAATAACAAATAGGCCAAATTTCACATCAGCAGCTTACTTCCGTGCATGAGAGCCATATTTGGTCCCATGGCAGATGCAAGGCTGTCTGCCATGACCAAATTAAATTCCTGAGACATTAAATGAAATGTCAGTATAACTTGGAAGGCTGAAAAATTGTTTTACTGAATGTTTGAATATTATTTCTAAGTGGATCCAAGCTTGTGGTTATAAATTGGATTGTACCTGTACACCTTTTCAAAATATATTTCAGCATCTGTTGTGCTTGTCAGTTTTCAAAAGGAAATACAGATAGAAACTTGAACACATTATTTTGCTTTCCCTGATTGTTAATTACCTTTTACTTAATAGTGTTAAAAGTAAATGGTACGTTGGTCTCTTATAGCTGGATTTTTAAATTTGATATAGTAAGAAGTTTTGTGTTTGTTTTTTTGGTTCATTTTTTAAAAATAATTCAGTTTGTCTGGTATTTTTGTCAATTATTTTTCTTTTGTAGGGTACCTCACATTTAAGTACTGCATTCTTTTTTATTTTTTGCAAGTGAACCTGTCAGTGGAGGCAGCACTCCCACAGCCATCAATGCTCCCTCTGTGCACACTGTGGGATCTGGCTGTAGGACCAGACTCCCAGATGGTCCCCAGGCTCCAGGGTTGCTCAGAAAAATGTTTTCCCACCTCACTACCCTACTGCTTCCTACTAAAGGAAAGGACAACTTCTGTCATTTTCAGTGAAGTAGAATAGTTCACACAGTGGTTGAGAATCAGTGTAATTTTAGGTTGCTCATAGTATACATTTTCCTTTAGTATTTTAATATATGTTTTGTTTTGGTGTGGTTTTAAAAGACAGTTTCAAAAGGATTGATACTGAAACACAGGCCTCACTTGACATAAGCACCTCAGCACAGGTATGAATTAACAAACCCTTAAAGGTGTGACTGCTGCGTTTAACTGTAATCACTTTTGCAAGCAGGGGCCTAGCTCCGATGGGCTAAGGTGATAAGAAGGGAGAGGTATGTTAGCTGTCATGAAAGGCTAGAAAAATGCAAAGTCATAAGTTTTGTTTTAATAGATAGAAAATAGAGGAGCATAATCAATGAAGTACAGTTCATTGTACTGCATAGCACCAAAGCATAGCACCAGTTAGATAAATGTGATGAATATGTTAGATAGGAACTATCTACCATGTTTGTAACCCTAAGATAAAGAAACCACAAGTTATATAAGATCCCAGCCCTTAAAACTGTAACTTTTAGATAAGCAAACAAACAAGGATGGATGCCAGAATTGTAAAAGTATAAAAGCCTGTGTAAAATGAACCACAGTCAGGTATGCACATGGAGGTACTAACCCCTGCATACTCTCTTTGTGTCAATAAAGGTGTGCTTTTCGTTACATTACCTCCTGTGGAGTAGATTCCTGGGAATCAGTACAGTAAAAACTATTTAACAGAGATACTATTTATCATTTAACTAAAGCGACTGAAGTTGAAAGTTACTTTGAACTGTTCTCTAAACCAAATACCATAGCAAGAAAACAGGAAGTGAAACCTGTCTATTGTTTCTGTCTTCCTAGCTGAATAAAGTAAGAAGCCTAAGGGCGTAACTGATGGCAAACAAACTGGTTTATCAGTGTTGAAACAGAGTGTTGGCACTTGCTCAATGAGAAACGGAAGAGGGCCTTATATTCCTCAGCCTTGAATTTCAGAGGGGTCAGCATTTGCTTAGGAAGTTGATGACTGAAAACAAGTCTCAAGACCTTGATGATTCAAACACAATTGAGAAATAATTGTAATGCCTACAGAAATTGGTGAAAGTGGGTTGTTACTTAGACCACTCTCAAATTTCACTTTCCTTTTCATAGTTTAAGGACATTTAAAAAACATCCTTTTTGATATGGGTTTCCCATTCCCTGTGTTGCCTGGTTATTTGTATTGTGATTTAGGAAGTTGTTTTGCAGTCTTCTTGGTGTACAGTGGTGTAGTGAGTGGCAGGCTTATGGCAATAAGCTCTCATGTGAAGTGTGTAAAATGAAAGCTATTCGGAACAAAATTTCAGCTTCTTACATCAAAGGTGTGTGAGTGGTTTCTTCTTAAAGAAGGTTCTCCTAGAGCATCAGCTATACTGCAACGTGTGTAGCATTCAGGCAGGTCTCCAGTACAGGGTCAACAGCAGTGACTTGTACATGGTAACAGTTTAGGAGGGCAATGGGTCATCCTAGAACCTTCTTTTTGGCCGTTGGGTAGGAATTTTTTCTTGGTGACACTGCTGCAGCTGTGCACTTCCTGAGTAGTAACACCATTTTTTGATTATTGCACTCAGGAATTGTCCCTAAATGCTACAGCCTCTTTTAGATCATGGTCATGGACTCTTCAGCCAGCAGGCCTTGTCCAGTTGCTTCAGGTCCTCAGCCCGATGACTTTTGTTTTTCCAATCCACAGGAACACAAGCATTGAGTAATGGGCAAAGGAGTGGATGTTCACTGAATGGATGTTCCAACCAAGGAAAGATTTGAATGAGTAAGAGTAGAAGTGGTGTGTAAGGAAGATGACAGTACTTTACTACTCAATATTAGCCATGCCTGGAACTAAGTATTTTTCACACTTTGTTTCCTTTAGATATATTTTTTTAGGTCAGTGTATAATAGGGCCATGGTTTAGCCATAGTGGTTACATGGAAGAGCAGAAGCCCTTGGAAGAAGGCATTCTGTTTGAGATGCAGGATTCTTTGGCAAGTGACAATACTAGCAAGTTAAACATCTCTCTGGGTTTTTGTCAGCATACTGTAGTTGCTTCTAGTGCCCATTATGTCCATTTACCAGTGATCTTAATTTATAAACCCAGAGCTAGATTCGCAGTACATCAGGGTAAGTCCGTGAAAGTCAGTGTACCAGTATTATTACAGGTGAGGACCTAAGGTTTATTTGTGGTTTTTTTCTTCAAACTGTTAAGTTTATCTGTGTGAGATTTTTTTTTTCTTGGGACCAGCTTCTCAGACTTAATGTCATTTTTCCCTTGTTGCTTGGATTGATTGAACAGCCTCTGTCTGCACTTTCAAAATATTAAGGTAGTACATAAGCACGCTGCAGATCCATCCAAATAGACAGGCCTGATTCAGAGGACATTTATTATTGCTTATGTGGAGATTACCTGTAATCCCATAGTAAAGTACCAGTAGTTCAGACAATCCTTTTAGACTGTATTTCATTGCACTTTGTTTTTTCTTAATGTATAGTGTTCACACTTCCAAATTGTTAGATCTGTTTGTCACTGCAGAGACATGACCTGTTTTGGGAAGGTTGTAATTAGCAATTTATTAGTGAAAGCATTCTTTGTGCATAATGTGGGCACTGAATAGAGGGCAGATTGTTTATCAATTTAATAATTTTTTATTTCATTGTCAGAAAGCAATAAGTAGGTTGATTTCTTATAAAAAGAGGTGTTCAGTCAGATGCTGTGACTGTGCAAGATTTACTCTCTTTTAACTGTATGTAGAAGAAAATAAAAAAATTACTAGATTCTTTGATTTTTTTCTTCCTGCAGGATCTAAAACAGATGTTGTGAATGTGTGGCGTTCTCCATTTTAAAAGAATCTCTAGTTTCCTTTTTCTGCCCCTGTATGAAACACTGTTCCTCCAGAAACTGTGCAGACTGAACAGATCTGCTGATCTGTCATCTTTCAGATGAAAATGCGTGATGCCCTGAAGTTGTTTTCACTTTATATGTCATTTGACATGCTTTACATAGAACCAGTGCTTGGTTGTCCTGAAAAAAGATATCTTCTGGTTTTAGTATTTTTCTCATCCTGCTTTTTTTTCCCCCTGAGGCTAAACAAGGACATCATATCAGTCCTGAAATACTTCTTAATTCAAATACGTTCTTAACTCTCATTGGCAGTGAAGGACAATGACAGTAAGGTTGTGCATGAGAGCTAATAATTAGATTTAATACTGCAGCATATTATAAATAAACTAGATAACACCTGGACATACAGATTAATTTTGCTAGCAAAGCTCATCTCCTGTTCACACGGTGGACTTACATTCAGCCTTCTGTACTTCAGCACAATTGCAACAGTGGCCGTTCTGAAAAAGCAAGGAAATTTTGGTCTGAAGTATTTGTTTATTTTTGCTTAAAATAATGACAGTTTATTTTCTTACATGGTTTTGATTTTGAGTATTTGGCTTTTAGTGTTTTGTTCAGGAGGCTATTGTAGTATCTGAAGCTCTCATGTAAAATGATGTGTTAATTTCCACCTCACTGTGATAGTGAAGCATTTCACAGATAAGGAACTGTGCCACTGAAAGAGTGACTAAATTGCTTGTAACTTTATAGCTATAGATGAAACCACTGTCTGAAGTTCTAGCGCATTATGTCCACCAGGTGTTTGAGCCACTTGACAATAAATAGATAGAGATAACCTTTTTCTCCACTTTTGTGGTATGCTCTATTGCTGCTTCTGTGTATTTATAAAGCTGCCTACATGAGATATTCCATTTGGTGAAGAATTTTGAAATTCTGGTGTAACTCTGATAACACTGAAGTCTTCAGTACACAAAGTTGTAAAGCAAAATGTATTTGGGATAAATGATTTGTGTCTTAATCTTAATATTGATGTTCAATTTATGTAAAATGCAGGAAAACAGAGAAAACTGAAAGCAGTTTTTAAGCTAAAACATGTAATTGTGTCCATCAGAAAATACCAAAATGGAACACATTTGGTTTGGTTTTTTTATTTCCAAAATTTTCTAGTTTAAGACCAGTGTCTTTTGGATTGGACTCGGCTCCTCTGTCATGTTTGTGACATGGCAGTGTGCTCACTGGCTGTACAGGTGTTGGGAAGGGAAGATTGGACCGTTCCTTTTGGAACCACTGGTAGCTTACATAAGATGAAAGTGTTCATGAAAGTACGACTTCTGAAGGTGAGAAGTTGATTGTACTGGAATCCATTGCCCTGAATGGTTTTAGTTCAGATGTAATCAGTTTTATTCAGAACCTAGGAAGGGCTGGTGCAAGCACAGTTCATCTCCTTGTGCTGATGGCTGTCTGATGGCTGTGTGTAACGCTGTGTTCAGATTATTAAGTAGGCAATTATATTCCTAAAATCTACTGTTACAGTAAGAGAGGGGTGAAAACTAGATACACAGCTTTTACCTAGATGTCTGTTTAATGCTGTTTCAAAATACCTGGAAGTTTCTGCATCTTTCAGTTTTAAGTGTCCTACCAAATGTGGCTTAACATTTTTTGCTGTTACTACACTGTTTGCATGAAAGAGAAGTCTGTGGTATGAGATGGGAATCTGATTTTGATATAACATGGCAAGAGTTGTGATTCTCATTTTTTCACTAAAGATTCTGTAGATGAAGTAATGTTGAATATAGCCTTGGGTACTTTAAAAAAGCAGTTTTGGGTCAGGTGTTACTATAGTTTCAGTTTTAAAATCTCTCTAAGGCAAGCATTTTCCATTCTATGAACTTCTGTTAATGTACCCTCATTCTAACTTTATACTACCTTCTAATATTGTCTGTGTGCAGTACGTACATGAAACCTACCCATCCATTCCTATAGATACTTTTTTGATAAATACTGCAAGAAATTCAGTAGGTGTGATTTAACAAATTACTCATCCTAGAAAGAGATCTCGTAGAACACAATAGTAAAAAGGTGCATCATAAAGTGCAATGCTGAGGGTTGTGAAAAGCAGTATGACCACCACCGTTCTGCTCACGGTGTTACTGAGCTTGCCTTGTTTTGCTGGGTTTGTGTCTGACAGCTCCTTCTTGTCTTGCTGTTAAAAAGCCTGCCTGAAATTAACTCAGTCCCCATCACTGCGTCATGTAAAAAACGTGTACTTCCAGCATGGTCTTGTGGAGATTTTGTACGGGTCTGGTGAAGCAAGTTGCTGTTCTCTTTCAGCTGACTAAGAACAACTATGTCAAATTGTGAATCTCTTCCTTTCAGTGAGAAAAATGTGGTTTCAGGCATTTAAATGAATGGTCTAGTTTTCAGAAGTGTCAAATTACCACACCACATAGCAGTCTAGGTATTAGCATGGGTTGTTTAGCACTTTCAAAAGCATCACAATTTTTATGCAGGTGTTTTTGCCATACAGATGTATGCACTATTTTTTGCATGGTTTCCCAGCACAGAGAGCTGGGGAGAGTGCTTGAATGTCTTTACAGCAAACAATTTCAGTAACTTCTTTCTCTACTTTCATTTTCATCACATATTTTAAGATACTATTACCTCAAAATAAATGTGTAGGCTGTCACTGTTAAAAGTGTTAATGTGGTAAGACAAATAAATTTGAAAGAAGAGTTCACCCTGCCAAAATTAATTTAGATAATTTTTCTCTATATTGGCACTAATGCTGTTTCTGCCTTTTCCTATCAGTCTCTACTAATTTCCCATATTTTTTATTGCTCATAAATGAAGAGCTGAAGATACCTATTGGCATATTTTTTTTTTCCATGGATTACTTACTGTGTAAAACGTGAATTCTCATTTGAGTCAGAGTCTAACCACTCCCAAGTCAAACTAGTTTCAACACCTAGAGTGAAAGTAAATTTCAACTTGCTGGGAGAGTTCACTTAAAATTAAAACTGAAAAAGGGACAAAATGTAAGTAAATTTAAAAAAACCTCCAACATAGAATTCTGCTTTGGCATTAAATAAATCCTGCAAAAGAGGGCAATTTATGCCCTCCTTACTACAGGAAGGTGAAGATTTTTAAAGGTATTTTATGGAATATGTCTCATCTGAGGAAAAGGAGCTCCTTTTAACAGCATAAAATTGACTCATAAGGGTAAACCTACTGTCCCATGCAGAGCAGTAGCTAGAAAATCTTACTGAAAGAAGAGAGCCCAAACAAAACATCTCCTTCCTCTGACAGCCTTCTACGTGCTCACACAAGATAGCATCCATCCCACTTCTATGGGAGGAAAAGCAAGAAAGAGCCTTGCCTAAAGAACAGGGGCAATTGTTGCTTTTACGAGTCAGAGTTCTCCTGGGAGACCCATTATTTCCTGTGAGTTTCATACCAGCAGTTGTATTCCCCTACTGCAAGGGCATCCAAGTAAGTCATGGTCTTGTGTGTGCTTGTGCAAGACAGCAGGCAGAGAACATCCTTGGTTCAGTGTTGGGGGGCGAGCACCTTTCTGTAGCATGCTTGAAGGCAGAGCATCTGTGTGAGCCTTGTCTTCTCCTGTCTGTCATAGAAGATGGTGGCATATCCTGGCAATTAGGATAGAACTGAACTACTTGTTCCAAGGGAGAGGTCTGTAATGCTCAGTGGGAGACTATGTGGAGCCAGCAATTAAGGGCAAAGAGGAAGGTTGAAGAAACTAGCTAACCCTCCAGATATTTCCTTCCAGCCTCAAGGCATTGATCAGAAATAAAAGGGGCAACAGCATGTCACCTGGATAATGAAATGTACTTCTTGCCAGAACAGAGTGCAAAAAATGGTCATATACCATTTGTAGAAAGTAGTATATAATTAAAGGATAAGTTCTTTCCAGATTGTGTAGCATTCTGCATTTCATCTCCTGCAGGTTGCCATCTTCAAATCTTGTTGCTTTAAATAAGTGTTCCATTTTAAGTTTACAGAGAAGAATTTTTCATATTAAGAGCCGAGCTAGAAGACAGGATTACTTTGCACCGTTAAGCTGTAATGTTCCTACCCAGAAAGGTGTAAGGTGTTTGTGACAGACATTGCTCTCTAATAGAAAAAATAGGCTGTGGATTAGACAAAGTATTCCAGGTCATTAGCTTTTCTGCAAATTATATATAATTTTTTTTTGTGTGTGTAATTACTCATTCTTGCTTATTCTTCTTCCTTAATGCTGAAAAAGTCATCTTTGATAGGGAGTTCTCACCCCAGAATAATCACACATACAGTAAAATATGAAAATAATTAGGATGTTCTTCTGTCAGTCTGGAGTTGATAAAGGTGTTAAAACCAGGAAGCATCTCACTATAGTAAAACTACCTGTTGATAGTCAACTTCTTGATGTGATTTACAGTTCTGGAAGGCATCTGCTGATGTGATGGGGCACTGCATGTGCACAGTGATACTTGATTTTGTGCTGACTACTCATAGTGAACAGCAGTTTGAGTGATGTTTTTAATCTGAGTGGGGGAAATTACAAAGACCAGAGTTCTGTTTTCTGCCATCTTTGCAGAAGTTTTCTCATTTTTAAATATTTTTGTGCATGGTTGGAGAGCTGCAATCTATCCAAGGAAAAAAATTCTGTTTCATGCATGCTTACTAGGTTGCTCATGTTGCTGAGGGCACAGACAGATGGCCAGTTGTCAAACCCATGTTCCCCCTCTGTCTTTTTAGCCTTAGCATCTGAAAACCTGGTTGTCACAGAGTCCTCTTTTAAGAATGTGATCTGCTGGGCCATATGAAAAGCCTCTACCCGTCACTCAGTGAGATTCAATTCTTAAGCTGAGCCTGAAAATGGTTCCAGATCTCTTTGTAGGTATAACCCATTAGTTGAAAGAGAAATGATGATTTCTTCTCAAGGACAATTCAGTGAAAAAACCTGAAAGGATTATACTGACTTTGTTGGCATTTAAACTGTGTGAAATCTGGTCATTTCAATATATATTTGTGCAAAACAGTGGAAACATAGCGAAAAAAGTTATACAGTATTTCAGACCAAAAAAATGTGACCTTACGTATTAAAAAGTTCTGGAAAACATAATGTTTTATCATTGGGTGACAAGAAGAGTGAAATTGGGTATGTTTAAGTGGCAACAGGAGGAACGTAGCTTCCACAAGAATCTCCTTGGGTACACACACTAGTTTTGTTAACTCAGACCAAAAGAATAAGTGAGTTTATCATTGACCTCTAGAGTACAAAGTAAGAAGTCACAGTCATCAGGTCACCAAAGATGCAAGGTTGCCTTTAGCAGACAGATGAGCACACTTTCATTTATTTTATTTTAATATCCGTATAACACAAGAGCAGCATTGGTTTTGGTATACAATCCTGCTTTCTTCATGTTCTCTGTGCCAGATTTAGCTGTTGATGGAATTTTTACAGAAAACTTCAGAGTTGGTTAAAGCATTAAGTAAAATTGCATGGGGTTAGCAGCCACCAGTTTAATTCTTGTTAAGCTATTTTGCTGTGTAATCTAAGGACATTTACAATTCCATGTTTTCGCTGTTACATTTTTCTTGTTTGTTTTGGTATTCTATTTTTAAAAGATGAGTTGTGAGTGATTCTAATATTTCTTTGGTTTTACCTAGATACAGTGAATTAGAAGAAACACTTTCTTCCTGTGAATCACAGATAGGGAGGAAGCGAGTACAGGGAGACTCCAGGCTTTTTTTGTACCTGAATGTGTATCTTACTCATAAGCATTTACTTGTTTTAGATCACCCCTCTTATGATGAATAATTGCTTATTATGCTGTTTCTATGTTTAAACATCAATGATTACATATTAAAAAATATTACTTCACTAAAATGAATGCCTTTATTTAAGGCATGAAGAAACATATTCATCCTGTAGTTCAGCAGAAAACTGACCTTTGCCAAGGATAGCAGACACAGAGATATGTCGGGTAAATACCTTCTATATCTAGCACTGTCTGGCTTCAAGGCAGACATGGGTGTGTGGAAGATGCTGGCCTCCCAGTGGGCTCCTAAGGATTAGGCATTTGCTGTCCATGGAGAGAACAGGCACGGTAGTAAAATGAATCAGGATAAAAATTACAAAAGCTATTGGTTTTATGGAGGATATAACACCATTTGGGGTCAAAAGCTGGCTACAGTCTTTACTTATTTCACCTATTAAGAAGGCATAATCAGCCAGCAGGACAATGAGTCAAGTCTTTGACTGGAAGAGCGCCGTGAAAGGTGGCCTGTCTTGTGTGGCATGGCAATTTCTAAAGCATATTTCCAGCATATCTCAGTGTACATAAGTTGCAGAACTTTTGACATAAGTACTTAGCCGATCATCATAAGTCGGTGGTATTAATGAGCATTTTGCCCTTCTTTTGGCTGCTTACAGCGTATTCCTTTCTTTATTTTGTCCCAAGTTACTTCTCTGTTGTACTTTTTAAGATGTAACATTATTACCATATTCTCAGCTAATTTAAATTGACAAATTGCTATGGAATTTGGTAAAGTCATGCCAATTCACAGCATTGCAGACCTGTCTATAATTATATTCATCTTGTTAAGGACGTTGAAATAGAACAAAGCTAAATATAAATGTTACCTTCTTTGACTTCTAATAGACAGTTTAGTATATGCATGATTGGTTACATACCAAAGTGAAATTACACATTATTTGTGTTTGCATTTTAGGTGACAGGTAAGGACAAGTTTCATCGAGGCTGATGAAGTATAAAGTATGGTTTTTAGGAATGGCTTGTATTGAAGTGGGGGGAGGACCAAAATGATGCAGAGATACCTGAAGGGATAGAGATTTGAGATGTTCTCGCACATAGCAAACAGGTGTTCTCAGCAGTGTGGCATTTGAGTCTCAGGTGTGCATGTGGTGCAACTCATAAGCAAAGGCCAAGACACTGCAGTGGTCTCAGAGTGCTAAGCTGAACTTGGCAAAGCACTGATTAGTTTGTTTGCAATGGTGGTGGTCCCACAGGATACCTCTGGCACAAGAAAGACGTTGTCCCACAGAAAATACCACCTCTGAGCTCCCCCTTGGGTGATGATGATTACTTCAGTCTGCAGAAGTTAGAGAAAGTTTGACACCAGCTCTGGCCTTGCCATTTTGTTCTGTCTGTACCACTCTCCTTGCAGTTGTCTTCCTATTTCTCCCCAGCTTGTCATTTTCCACCTTCTTTCTTACAGGCTTTTGTTTTCCAGAGGTGCTCTGTGTACTGATTTATTCTGACAAAAACTGCTGTTTGTTGTGTTCATATTGTTGAGGCAGACAGACGTGAAACGGTTGGCATTACACAAGTGTGCCATGAAGGTTAACAACATGGAGCAGCTGTAGACCACTATCTCCCAGTTCTTTCAGATTAGATATAGATTCTGAAATGCTCGTTTCAGTTTTTCAGAAGTTTCGCCAGAATAAGGGATGCACATGCTCATTGCTGTGTGGGTAGGAAAAAAAGAACACAGAAAATCACTGCTGAAATAATTGCAGCTGCTGCCTGAGTTGTTTGCTGGTTTAGGTTTAAAAGTCTTTTTAAGATGGGGTGTTTTTGCGATTTCTGTTGTACTTGAGGAAGTCTAAACGGGTGTTTAGAAATGGTATGTATTCAGATCTTTATCTATAGATGCTGCAAAAGTGCAAGAGTGAATTTTAGCTTGAACCAATAAAAGTTGTATGCTCTTAGCATTATAGAAAGCGTAAAATAGAATGGCAAAGCAAATAAACCCAGTGTTGCTTTATACGGTTTCCTATTCTACGTATTACAGGCTTCTTACTCTTTAATGAGCAACCTTTGTGGACCTCTCTCCAGTAACTGTGTTCCCCTAAATAAAGGAAATCTGGCATTTCCATCAGTATCAATGCACGGATCATTAAGTACATGGTGCTCTTAATTTTCACTGTGAACACTGAGGGTGTTCAGTATTCACTTTGGGGATCATGACAATGTTCTTTTCATGTGTTTGGTCAGTAATAGGACACTTGACAGTGACTTCTTGCCCTCTGTAATGCTTGAGCTTTTCCTTGGTTGGATTGTGCTTTGATTTGTAATAGTATAAGTCACAGATGAATTACTTGTCCTGTTAGTGGAGTCCTGATAGTGGAGTTTTGCTAGTGTGAACTGGATGCCTTGGGTATGTCTGTGGTTTTTTAAGGGACGGACTTGTAAACAGGACCAGTGCCCAGGAAATCTGCCAGGGGGGTGTACAGTAAGTACAGTTGGAGGGGTGGGCCATGGACTGTGCCCTGCTCAGCCATGTATGTACATGGTGGGAGTGTGAAATTCTTGTGCATGCATCCTCTCTGAAGGCTGCTCTCTCACACCTCCCTTAGTGCACTGTGATCCACCTGCAGTGATTGTCTTTCTCAGAGCTTTCAGAGCACAACAGAGAGCTGCCCCAGGTGAGCTCTGCTGTCTGTGGGGCAGAACCTGACAGTCTGCCATGGGAGCCTGTGCTTCCAAAAGGCTGCTCTCCTCCACTCTCCAGGCAAGTGGGACTTGTGGATTTGAGGCAGGCTGGTAGATAGCAAAATCTGCAGGGCAGTTTGGTGGAAGTCAGGACAAGTAAAATAAGTAATTAACTATGTCAGTGAAATAATATTGAGGCTGGGGGAAAAAACCTTTTGTTG
Source organism: Corvus cornix cornix (assembly GCF_000738735.6). Taxonomy (NCBI): domain Eukaryota; kingdom Metazoa; phylum Chordata; class Aves; order Passeriformes; family Corvidae; genus Corvus; species Corvus cornix. Next base: position 8,897,523 of record NC_046357.1, on the reverse strand, counting down.
CCAGAAAAAAGCATGCCAGGCAAGTGGAAGGAATTCTGTAAATTCAGGATCAGTGAAATTTGAGAAGAAAGGAGGTGAAGAAGGATTACAGACCTTTTTTATTACCTTGCTTCCTAGAGGTCTTGGAGTCCTTCAACTTAAGCATAAAAGATTTGCTACTGAAGAGGAACTCTGCTAGGCAGAGAGTATCTCTTTGACATTGCTAATTTTATGCAGTAATCTAGTATGAACCAACCTGCAACCACTCAGGACCACATCCAATGTGTGCACACACATTGATTTTTGGATAGTGGTGTCAGCTTTCTCGTTAGCATTCCATCCATTCTCAGAGGATTTATAGATCTGAATACATCTGAGCTCTTCATAATAAGTTTTTTTTTTCCTTTTCATTTTTTTCTGGTTCAAATCTGTGTGTTTTTTTAAATATGCATGCAAATGAGTTTTGCCCTTCATTTCTGTATTAAGTTGTCACAGTGGCCCTGAGGCTGGCAGAGGTTCTGCCACATTGCTTAGAGTGTTGCTAATGTGTGACTGAAGGTGGAAGATCCTTGCCCAGAAAGAGGCTCACTGTTTCCTTTTTGTTGCTGCTGCTGTTGCATGAAGGACTACAGAAGTGAAACCAGGAGGAAGTAGGGCAAAGAAAGAGCACAGGTCGGCATTCAGCTCTGAGTTACATCAGTTTAAGGTGCGAGTCTGCCTGTGTGGGGGAAGGCATCTTTTAATAAAGAGACTGTGTTACACAGCAAGGACAGAGTAAGATGTACTTTCCTCTGCAATTAATATATGTTAAAAGACAGCAAGGGTAATGAAAGTATCTGTTTTCTCATCATCTGTTTGCCTCTTATTTTCTTTGAGTTGCTTGTCATTTATTTTTGATGACAGTAAATAATTCTGGCAAGAGTTTGAAGCCGGATGTGTTACGTGTTATAGTAACATTTCCTTAAGAGATACAATGCCAGGTTTTGTCTTACTTTAACTTGAAGGGCTAAGCATGACCAGTACCACACTTTATTCAAATTTTTTAACTAAAATTAATGATTTTTGCATCTGGCTGATGTGCATTTGAGGTGCAGATAAATAAAACAGTTGAGCTGTTCTGACCCTGGTATCCTTAAGTTCCTTGTGGGATGCAGCCCATGGCTCTGCAGTGGCACATTATGCCAGTGATTGGGACGTTAGCTGCTGCTGACTGAGTGAGAATCCTTTACAGCTCTCAAACTTCAGTAATTTCAATGTCTAATGATTGCAATATGCTCATGATTAACTACATAATATACTGTACTGAAAAAATCCTTGGTTGGTGAGGTGAAGGCTGAGTGGGCTGGGGTGATGTTGGGACTTTCCTGCCTAGATTGCTTCAATTTTGAAGTCAATTGGTCAGAAGTGCTGAGGTTTTTATTGTTGTACTTGATAATTTTCAGGAGATTATCACAGAAACATTTTCATTTTGCTTCTTATCAGTATGTTGACTGAAACAGAATATATAAAAGGTTTCTTCATTTAGCCTGATCGTCTCCACCTCTAGACTATGTAAACTGATGAGATGACATAAGCCTAACTAAAGAGAAAGCCCAGTTTAGTTTCTTTTGTATGGTCATTTTTTACCTTTACTATTCCATTTTTTCCAGTTATAGTTTATTGGACTAATTAAGACAAATATTTAACTTTTGGCCAAATTTAATTTTGAAATAATTCCATTTATAGTTCAAATTGCTTTGATTATTTTGTTGTCTTAATATTTGTAGCTGCAGTCATCTGCATAAAGTTAAGCAATGATACTGGCTTTATTTACACTCCAAGAACCTAACCCAGTGTATCTGCTTGGCCATCTATCTAACTAAACCCCCCCCTTATGTTTTAAGCATAATATATGTTTATTTACAGAGGCTCAAGGTACTCTCTGATTCCTTGATTAATATAATTTTCATTAAGATTGACTGTGTCACATGGTCAATGTAATGAATAGCATTTTGAGAAATTCAGTTTGCATTATTTCATAACCAACTGCTTCACAGTTCCATTTAGTGAAGTGGAGAATGAGCCTGCAGAGCTGTCTTAGGAAACAGCATGGTAAAAACATGGATCTGTTAAAATACAATCTAGAAGAACTTTACTTTCCACTGGCAGTGTTGCCTTTTTCAACCTAGAAATGAAACTCGAGATAAGATTAATATGCAGGGTAATATAAAAGTGGATCTTTATATGAAGGCCTCCAGGGGCACTTACGGAGAAGGTCCACAAAAGCCCACCCACATGGGCTGAATACAGTTTTTATAGGTTTTAGGAAATTAGCATAATTGATAAAAGCACCAATTTGGAAGACAAGTGGTGGTGCAGTTCCCCCCTAAGGCAAGCTCCTTCTCTGGAGTCCCGCACTCAGCACTAGCTGTACTTTGTATCTCGAGGAGTTCTCAACCTTGGCAGCCAGGAAGAACCAGGGGTGTTGTACCCCCTGGGGCTTGGAGCTCTGGAATTTGTTTTGTCTTTCTGCCTAGGGAAAGGCCATGGAAAATTACTGGGAAAACTAGCCACTAATACAATAAGCTACAAATATATGTGTAAAGAATACAGAGAATATGTAAGGAAAAAAGGCAAAAACCAGAACGGCATCAGCAGTGAAAGTGGATGCACATGCCAAGCAAGTGCCAATGTACTGTGGTCAGAAGGCAGTGGGACATTTGTGTCAGAGAAGCTTACACTTGTTGGTCTTTTGAATAATTCACAAAGTAACTGTGGAAGTTACTCAGGTCTTAGAGCACCTGTTTCATAAGGTGTGCTGGCCTCTCTCTGGTTTCCTGTGCACTGGAGCTGACCCACCTGGGTCAGTAGGAGGACCCAGGTATGGGTGGGACTGTCAGGGTGCTGAGGAGAGGCTTGGTGAAGGGAGTATCTTGAGGTTTCCGGTAGGAAAAGCTGCCAGGCTTGTGTCAGGACTTGCACTCCCAGGGAATTTAGGTGCTTGGCTCCTGTCTGGAGTCATGTAGCATTAGCGTTTTTTGTTTCAAAATATGACTAAATGTTTGTGCCAGTGGTTCCCCTCCATTCAGTAGTGTATGATCCTGCTCTGTTCCCAGGGTAGAGGTGTCAGGGTGCTCAACTGTGAGACTACACAATCCAGCCCCACAATTAGGCTGCACTGGCATGAAAATAGAGCCTAAAAATTTCTTAAAACCCTCTGCATTGTGAGGTCTTTTCTTATTTTTTACCTTTGGAGGTTTCTAAGCTTTGGTCTCAGGATTCCTAAATCCTTTTGTAAGGATTTTGTGGATGTCACTAATTGTGTAGGGCTGCTTGGATGCTGGCAGCTTGGATGAGTGCTTTGGAGCAGCAACGTAGATGCTTGGTGGACACGGCTGGTTAGGAATGGAGATGTCAAAGACTTTTTAATAAGCATTCAGTCTTCTGTCTCCTGGGTCAGCTAAAGAGTTCTCTTGGTGAAGTGAAACTCAACTGATGTCAGTTGACATAGGTTCCTGTATTTTTCAGTGGAATTTTTCTCTAAATCCATCTTTTAATACAAAGCAATTGTGAGATTCTTGCCTTACTGTGGTGTTTTGAGTAAAATGACAGTACATCTCCAGGATGCTCTCTGTGTGAGATACAGGTGCCACTGAATTGTGACATCAGGCCTTTGACATCTAAAATATATTTCACATATCACAGAATTTTCTGAGTTGAAAGGGACCCACAAGGATCATCCAGTCCAACTCTTAAGTGGATGGCTCATATGGGGATTGAACCCACAACTTTGGTGTATTTAATCAATAAAAGAAATAACAGCTGGTTTTTTTCCCCCCCATGCCAGTGAAGTCTGTGTATTGTATCTCCAAATCAATGTATCTCATTCTACAACTCAATCTCAGGCTGCCTTGGTATGGCGTGGTTTATAACCAGTTTCTGCTCGTGTGTGTTCTCCTTCTCTGATGGTATGTTTTAAAAAGGTTACAGATAATGGAGGAGAAGGTCTGGATGAGATTGTTTTCCACAGCTGGGTATTGCATTGATGACATAATGTAGCTTATGAACTCAAGCTTCTATACTGGATGAATGCATATATTTGCATTCAGGTATTTGAAATCATGTTTAAAGTGATACCTAACACCATGGGAAAAGTGATGTACTGTTGCATCAGCATGAACATCTGTGGATCTCGATGAGAAGTGCTGTTATATCAACTTTAAAGCAATATGATTATGCAAGTCTTGTCCTAATGTAGCTTTGGCAAATGTCTCATGACTCAGTGAATGCTGTTGTCCCCTTCCATTATGAAATCTACAGATGAAAAGGTTTAGTGACATCAGGGGGTGTCCCTGGATTTACTGGGACATTTCAGGAATAATGATCTTTCATTGCCTCATGTCCAGCCTTTAGCAGGTAGGCAGACTGGCAGTCTGATTCGGGAGCATAGCTCAGCCTAGACAGACAAAACCAGTACTCAGCTGGGTGTGCTGGAGCTGCCTTACTGATTGGGAGCCAGGGAAAGGTGCACCAAAAGGGATAATGAGGAGACAGTAGTGGAAAAACGGAGGGAACTGAAGATGGCTGGGTATTGGTAGAAAGGGCAGAGGGAGCAACAAGGAGATAAACATGTAATTTGGAAGGGGAAATGGGCAGATAGGTGTGAGAGCTTGAGTCAGAGAGAAAATGCCGCCAGTATGAGCATGTGAGGAAAGATGGTGTCTTGGGGGGAAAAAAAAGTAACACTCTTGAGAAAAAAGGACAGGAATGTGTTATATTCTAAGGAAATGTAGCATTCCATATTGAAATAATTGAAATAGGCGTGGAGTAAAGGGAAAAATAAACTGATGCTTTAGGGAGAAAATGGACTACACAGTAATAAAACAGAGTAAAAATCAGAATCTGTAAGTTTATATATATTCAGTGCTGCTGTGTAGGATAAGACAGGTTTTATCAGTATATATTATGGACAAAAGTCCATATGGACAGATACCTGGAACATAGTTTTTATCTTACAGTTAAATTCTTGATGTAAAGCTTGAGGCCTCCAGGTCTTGCAAATAAGTATATATTTTTTTCATCTGGTTAAAAAGATAGTCTTCATTAGTCTCATTCTTAGAAATAATTGGGCCATTTTAGATTTAATTTTTTTAAAAAAAGAAAATGAAAGATAATCTCTTGGAGGAAGTGCCCCACGAACACTACAGTTTGATAAAATTGTAGGATATTTTTAATGGTGGTCATGATCAGATTCAAAATTGGATTTAAATTGTGTCCCTATAGCTTGTGAGTGTGATTGCAGACTGTAATATAATCACTAGATCTAACTCAATTTTAATTTGTTTGCCTAATTGAGTTAATTATACAAAACCATTTAGGTGTATATAGCTTAGGTTTCTTATTAAAATACTTTACTTCCTTGTCTGCAGTGTGAAAACTAAATACTTCCGTATTTACACACATAAAGTTGAAGCATTTGTAACATCTGTCAATGGGATTTAAAATAAGGATTGTAATCCAGATTCACATAAATTTACCCATATAACAGGTTACAGCAGGGAAGGATCAGATAAAGGTTCACAACAAGGTCTGCAGTAGTACATGGGGACTGTGATGAGCCTCAGTGGGTGTGAGTCTGTTGCTGGTCCTGTTACATGTATTTTAAAAGCAGCTGTCACAGTATTCCAGAAGTAACACCTGAAACAAGACTGGTTATCATTGAAAAGATGTTACCCTTAATGGTTTTCAAAGTTCCTTCTAAGCTGGAGATGTACAGTCATTCTGGGACCTGCATGAGTTAAAATGGAGAAGGGAGATAAGAAAAGCACATCTGGATGTATTTGAAGTTTTATATAATAAATACCTGAAGTTTTTACATAAATACTTGAAGTGCTGCTATATGAAATCCAAGTTCATAGGGTGTACTGTTAGGAGCATCCTCCTTTTGCTGTCCCTGTGAACCCCATGGGGCAGCTCAGCCCCACACAGCACTTCCAGTCACTTGCTGGTTCCAGCTGGGGTCACCTGGGGTTGACCGTGCTGGCTGTGCCCCCTCCTAGACTCTTGCCCACCCCCAGACAATTTGCTTGATGCTGTGTAATCTCTGCACAGCAATACCTAGAACAGCCCTGTGTTACCAACACTGGTTACCATAGAATCATAGAATGGTTTGTGTTGGAATGGACCTTAAATAGCATCTTGTTCTGAGATGGGCAGGGACACCTCCCTCTACACCAGGTTGCTCAAAGCTGCACCCACCCTGGCGCTGAACACTTCCAGGGATGGGATATCCACCACCTCTCTGGGCAACCTGTTCCAGTGCCTCACCACCCTCACAGTAAAGAATTTCTTCCTAATACCTAATCTAAACCTACTACCTTTTAGTTTGAAGCCATTCCACCTTGTCCTATCCCTATCTGCCTGTAAAAAAACCACTTTCTGTCCTTCTCATAGGCCCCCTTCAGGTACGGGAAGGCTACGATCTTCACTTCTCCAGGCTGACTTCTCCCTCAGCCTGTACTCACAGGAGAGGTGCTCCTAGCCATGTCGTGATTTTTGTGGCCTTCTCTGGACCCACTCCAACAGGTCCACATCTTTCTTGTGCAACCAGTTCTTCAATATTTTTCCAAGGAACATGAATTCCCTTCTGATATTTTGCCATCTCCTTGTTGCAATCTCCTTCAACCCTACATGAAAGAGTTGGACTGATCTTTTCTGCTGACATACCCAAAACACAGCACCGTACAAGCTGTTGTGAGGAAAATTAACTTGAGCCCAGCCAAAATCTGTACAGTACCATACTTTCAAACTCACAATTCAAGGAATAGGTAATACATAAACTTAATAGGATGTGTGTTAGTCTGCACTGACACTGCCATTTTTTGGAAGTTTTTCTCTCTACAGGAATAAGGAAATAAATTGGTAATTAATCACAGCTCAGCGAGTCCCTTTCTGCCCTCACTAACAACATGTGAATTGTGAAAAATTTCCTTTGAAACCAATAAAGTTTGCAGGAATTATAATAACGTAAAAAGAATAAACTTTTTTCATCTTCTGTGCTTTCTTTGCCACATCTTAGACTGTAGATCAGTTTGATCCTAAATTGGAACCATTGCTACATGTCTATTTTTGCATAAAATCATAAAAATATTTTAAAGTGCAATTGAAGCATGTTAAACAAATACTTGTATCTGTTCCTAAGATTGCTATAATTTCCATGTTTCATATAGGCGTAGCCATTAAATCTGCATGAAACTAAACTCTGGTGAAATCAGACACCAGGTGCACTTCTCTGGCTTCGGGGGAATCACGTTAGGTGAGGACAGCGTTGTGCATTTTGTTCTTCAGAGGATTTGTTCATGTGACTGAGAGCTGTTTTCCTTTACTGATTCACTTCAAATTAAACGTTCGATCACTTCTCTTCAACCGGAAAAAATGTCTGAGGGAGAATATGATTTAATTCAGATCTTCTTTCTTACTTCAAGACTTCTGCTAGCAGTGGCAACCCAGAGATGTATAGTACACCTGAAAGAAAGATGAGTGACATTTTTATGTCACGTATTTAATCCATCAGTGCTGAGACATTTCAGAATTAAAATATATGGTCCCATTATCTTTTTATGTTTCCTAAAGAAAAGAAGAGTGTCTGATGAGCATCCTTAGAGCAGCGACAGGCTGTAGGTTAGAGACAGCATCTGTGTACTCTCTGAAGGCAGCGTTGGGAATGTCAACCCCCTGGGTCCTGTTCTTTGAAGAATTTCCTGTTTTCTGTGAGAGGAATAAGATGTATGTAAATGGCTGCTGCCAGTGCTGTTTCTTAACAGCATCCCTTCCAAAGTGTTAGAAATCTGCTGCTGAAACTGCATGATCAGTGAGGTCTGTAGGTACTCACATTTGCAGGCAGAGCAGCGGCTCTGTGTTCCAGCTGTGCAGAATGCTGTATCTGAAGGGTAGGAAGGGTGTAATGGTCATGCTTTTAGTCTGCTCTTTGCTTTCATCGGAATCCCAGATGTATCTTTTCTGTACCAAATCTTAGACTCCTAACCTTGCTCCCATTAAACCGTAAGTGCTCAAATTCTGCTGGGAAAGTGGCCTCTATCTGTAGATAGATGAATGTTAGCATGTCTGTGGGTTTATGAAACATCTCTAGATACTTGGCTTCTCTTCCTACAGAAGCTGAGGCTCTTCTGTACAAAGTAGCTCTCAATATTGAAATCTTCTCCTTTCATGAAAACTGTTTCTACTGCCACGTTTTCTACATAGAAGGTATTTTGTATTGTGAATGTTTTTTTGTCTAGAAATAGAAAATTGTGTTAGAAATACTTGGACAGGAAAGAATTATTGTGTATCTTAGACATGCTCAGAATGGCTGATCTTCCCTAAGGAAGTGAAATGTTCCCAAGTTATTGTTTTGTCTTTGTCTTTCATATAGAAGTCTACCTGGTCACCCATGGTGGTTTTGAAATGCACCATTGTCTCACCTTTGTACCAGCAGTGTCTGACACTCCTCCCTAGCTAGATAAGGATCTTTCAGAGAAGCAGTTTCCCAGACATGTGCTTTAATTCAGAAGAGGCCTTTTAGAAGCAGGTCAGATATAGTACTAGCTTGAGCTCTTGACTGGTGTGAGTCCTCTTCCAAAGGAAAGGTGGTGGGGTGGCAGTGAGAAAATGGTAAACCAGGACAGGGAGTTGGATTCCAGGACCAAACAAGGAAAGCTGCAGGGCTGCCGTTACCTCTGTTCAGTCCTGTACATACAGTAGGAGATGGCATTTGGGTCATATAATTGTGGCTTCCACCTTTCTTTGGGTTTTGTAAAGGCTGCCACTTTTTTTTATTTCCTGTGTTCCCTGAGAATGGCCACTCTGTTGTTACCCTTCCAGGACCAGGTAGCGTAGGGGCCATGGAGTACCTGCGGATGACTCAGACTCTGTGCTGCTCATTAACTTTTGTTTCCAGACCTTCACCTCTAGGGAATTTTTACGCTTTAACAAGTAGCTGTCAAATGAGAGGTAAAGGAATAGGAGGGTAGGTTCAACATGGGTTTCTTGTCTCAGTTTTTCTTAGTTCAGCCCGTATTATACACACGGGCTGACTGGCTTGTTTCCTTGCTGCTGTGAACATCCTGTGGCCTTGAATCAGGGTCAGGCTCTTTGCTGATGTATAAACCACCTTCCCAGAGTCCAGGCTGACCCTAAAACTTGGGGCTTGCTGGCCTGCTGGAAAAGCCCTACCTCAGCCTGTCTTTGGCTTGGCCCTTCTGTCTATGTGTCCTTCCCCTCAGTCCCCCAGAGACCGCAAAATACAGCATTGGAGCCTGGACTCTTCATGCTGTTTGCAAGTTATTTATTTCCAGACTTAGCACCTCTCCCAGAGAAATCAGAAAAGTCATTTCGTGTTGAAATAACCATGCTCATTCCTTACTAGCTCTTAATTACTGTGTTGGCTATTTTTTTTCCCCTGACAAATTAGTAGTTGTTGTTTCTCCTTTTAGTGGAAGGAGCACAGTTCATTATGTTGAGAAAGTGAAAAGCAGCTGTTAGACATAAAAGTAGAGGCAGTTCATAAAGGCAAAACAGAATTCTTATGGTTTATGCACACAGATTTACCCACAGCACTGCAAACAGCATTTTCAGTTTTCACTTGTGCCATCTCCTCCTTTCTGTAAAATTTTTACCACGCTTTCAGTTTTTTCATGCATTTTTTGATCTGTTAAACTACAGACTTAAGATGCCCAATGCAGATACTCTTTTTTCCTCTCTCTTTATCTCTTGCATGTTGCCTCTGCTGTCTTGTCCTTCTTTGGATTTTATGTGCCTGGATGGAGACTGTAAATTTGGAGAGGGGGTACTCCTAATACTGTGCAATGCTCGTTTCCTCTAGCTGCCATCCCACACAGCAAGCTCCACACAGAATCACAAAGGTCCTTTGTGAAAGAAAGGCTGAAACACTTGTTGGGAAGGATGATACCTCTTTGTAGCAGTTTTGAGGAAGGAAACTATCAGTTTCAAAGGCATGTATGGGTAAGACCTCATAGTGTGTTGTCAGAATTAATATGATGAGCACAGAAGATGCATAGTTGTTTACACAGTGACTTCACAACTGAGATTTGGCAGAAAGATTAGTATGTTCTAAGCAGCAGAGTTCCTGTTTTGTAGTATATGGCATTCAACTGTGTTGGTAAAACTAAAAAATATTATTTCTCGGTTTTTTTGTACCTCTCAGCCATCATGTCCTTAATCTTTGTGTGGTCACAGAACAAATGATCAGTCTGGTAAGTTCAGTTTGTTGCAGAAAATATTTCTTCTCACAAAAGCAAGACTAGAGTATATGCTTGATGGCCAGAAAATAGTGTTTTAACTATCAACTCTTGTAGTACCTCAATTTCACCAGTATTGCAGGGGAGTAATTTGGTTTTTCTTCACAGTAGTATCCTGAGATTAGTCCATAGTGCTTTATTAATACAAAACCAGGACTGTCAAACCTTATCATCATTACAATATCTGAGGTTCAGGCAGCAAGAGCAGTTACAGTTTCAGCACCAGATGACCTCTGCTTCTTCAGCTGAACTCTGTGTATTCGCCTGCTGTGGCTATTGTGAGAATTGTGAGGTAGTCCATTTATATGTCTAGCAAACATAATTGTTTTGGTTTGTTGTTTGTTTTTTTTTGTCTTTCCTTGAGCAACATTTACATTTCTTTTTTCCTTGAAACTACGTATGCAGTTGGTACTTTAAATCTCTGTGGATATATACCTTAGGACCTGACATTTCAGGACTTAGCTTTTTGATGACTTATAAAAGGAGAGTTTCACAGTTCATGCTTCTGGCCATGCAAGTTATTCTCTCAGGGGTTCTGACATTCCTTGATACATCTGAAAGCTTTTTGTTACAGTTCTGATGCTAGATGGGGAGAATGTCTTCCTAGCAAAGATGGTCTCTCATATGTACTGCTTCCCAGACTGGAAACTTGAAGGCAGATAATGCAAATGCAAGGTTGAAATGAATGCAATATTTAGGGAAATGTGAGTGCAGAGGCTGTGAGGTTCCGGAGTCTGTTTTCTCATTGTATGTAATCCAGCCTAGCTGCAGACTGCTGGCCAAAGGCAGCTTTTTCATTGCCTCCTGGGAAGGAGGGGTATATGTCTATTTTAATATACCTTCACTTCCACCAGTGCATTGATTTGCTAGAGAACTGGTGATTATGGCTACACAGTTGTTAGATGCATTGCAAGGGAGAGATTAAATAGGTTGCTGGTTCTTGGGAACAGTAAGAGTGATGAGGGGAGAGAAGGGGGAGTCTCTTGTTGTTGGCAGCCCCGTGTTTAGGTCAAATTAACCACAGTACAAAACTGCTCTCTTGGGTGTCTAATATTTAGTCATTTGTGAGATCTTTTAGTAGCACTGTAACTCACTGCCCTTGCTTGCTCATATCCTCTGTCAGAACATTCCATTCTCCCTTGGTTTAGGCTAGCTTTGCCTCATCCATTATATTTATATATTTGTCATTGCAGACGTAGGTGTATGCCATTCACATTCTGGTAGAGAGAGCCATAAGCATCTTGCCTTGCTCCCCTGTGGTCTGGTTTGGATTTCATTAGGCATACACATTCTAGTTCCTCTGGTGCTTGAGACGTGATGCCTGCTGTAACAGCTGCTCGTTCAGACTGGTGTCTTTATGCAGAGAGCACGTTCAGACAATCTCTCACTGTCTTGCTGCAGCGGCAGGACCAGGCACATCCTTGCTGCACACAGACCAGTTAATGATTCAGGAGCAGTTCTCCCACTAGGCTCTGGTTATAGCTGTTAGGGTGAGAATTAGCTATCAGAAAATTTTCATAGCTTTAGTATTAATCACTGTACGGCAGCAGTGATGGCATTATGGCTTCCAGCTATTTGTATTTGTAAAGCGGATAATTGTGATAACTAGGCAGCCACGTGAAGAGAGAGCTGGGAAAGGAGCAGGCTTGTGTTATTAGATATGCTTTGAATTTGCCTACCTGTTATACCGCTGAAAGTAAGATGGACTTTCTGAAGTTAATGTATACTGGTGAGAGATCTGGCTGGAGCTTTGAATGTAAGATTGAATAGATTCTCTAACACTGAATCCAGGCTGTTTCTGGGCAGCCCTCTTGTGGTAGTCCACTTGGTAAATGTATAAATCTCCAGAGAGAAATTGATGACATTGGGAGATGGTTTTAGACACTTTCCTTTTAATTATTAGATGCTTTTCCGATTTCTGACCACACTGTAGGTAGTGAACCAGCATCTCTCCACTTGTTCTTGCAAAAACATTTTTCTTTACCTTAAGTAGTTGCTTTGCCTTTTGCAATTTTGTCAGAAACAAGCTACACTCATCACTGCTTTGTTTTTCCTTGGCCTCCCTGGTTGGATCCCTCTACCTCATTGTTCAGTTTGGAAATTACTGTGAAGAGCCTGGTACTTGACATCTTATTTCAGACTGAAAAATAAACTCTGATCTTCGTCTTTGCTCTTTGGATTATTGTGTTTCTTGCTTTGGATTATTGTGTTAGGGCCTTTTGAATCGGTAGTAAATGTTTGTCAACTGCACCTTTGACAAGTGTATATGATTAGAAGAAAGAGACTTCTTAATGAGAGCTGTGTAACTGAAGGACTGCATTTTCATAGCTGTATTTAATTTATTCTGCTCAGTTTGAAAGAATTCAGCTGTTTAAAAAGTAGCAGCCGTAAACGTGGCATCTTAGAAGAGAATGTTTGCATCTTCTGTTGAGCCATCCATTCGTAGTATAAGCAAATAGTGTAAATGCAGGAACTTGGTGTTCCCTAACATTGTGTAACAGTCTTTCTTTGTTGGACCTGGTTGTTCTATTGTAATGGCTAATTTATAATACAGTTTGATATATTGTAGCTTCACATACAGTAGAGGAAGCAAGAGCCTGTGGAGAGAAGTTTCTCAGTACTTTAATGAAAGTATATGTTGCACAGGGTTCTGCTCATAAAAATTGGATGAAAAATCTATCCTGGTGATTAAGGGCATGGCTGCCCTTTTATATAAAAAATGGAAATGTTAGGATAAAATTAAAGTAAGTGTAAGTATGTAAGAATACTTGATAATCTACATAATTAGTTTCCTGACATTGGTGGGGAGTCTTAATACATGGAGTGTAGACACAGCTCCAAAATGTCTGTAGAAGTGCTTCCTTTTCTCACAAGGCTGAAAAAATAAAAGCTGCAGTGGCATCTTTTTTTTTTTCATTGGTGTGTTTTGTACTTGCCTCTGATACACTGTGCCTGATAAACCTATACTTGGATTTATATTTACAGGTTACCAGCTTGTACTTTGCATATTAAAGAGAGCAATGTACCAGCTGCAGACTGGGCCCTCAGCCAAGACTCATTTCACATGTGTGTCTTTCTGCAAGGGCGTGCCTTCATTTCTCAATGCATGTCTTCAGATTAGGGTTTCTTGATGTGATACAGATGTAGTCTGTCTAACTTCAGCTACGTGCCTATAGCAGATGCTCCAATGAGTGGAATTGATTGAAAGGTATATTATTTAATATAACTCTTTAACTTTCTTGAATTAATCTAGCGTTTTATTCTTTTCTGTATTTTCTGTGTCATATTTGATGCTGTGAAGTTTGATTGTGTGAACGGTGAATGTTCAAAATAAGCTGCTTTTCTCCATGCATTCTCTTCTCAGCTGTTCTCTTTTCCTCATGGAAAATAACCTGTTTTCCCATCTCTCTGTATTTCAGAGAAAGCAAGGAGTTACAAATCTCCTTTTGTGTAAGTCTTTCAGATTCCTTTATTAAATCTGTAGGTGCTGTTCCCTTTGAAATCCATGGTTTCTAGACTGTTTATTGAAGTGGCACCATTTAGACTGGCATGCTATATCATATGCTGCAGTGCTATAGTTTTTCTTTCTGTTCTGCATTGCTGTGTAATGAAGATAATGTAGCATTGTTGACACAGCATATAGTTCTGTTTGAGTTTTTTCTGTAATATATTTCCATGTGTAGAAAAATTCATTAAGAAAGGAATTTTAATAATGCATGGAGAAGGTAGGGGTTCCGCTAATGAACAGACTCCAAAGTAACAAAACCAATTATTTAGCTAGGATCCATTTTAATGTATCTGTAAGTAGGCAAAATGTTAAAATTGTTTGGAACTCTGGGATGATCATATTAAATAGCCTTAATAGCTTTGCACTAATAATATAATTCAGTTATTACAGAGACAGTGGGATTTGAGTTTTGTGCTTTATTTCCTTACTTGACCAATATAGCTTATGTGGAAAGTCTTAGGGGATATACCTTCTGTATCCTCAGGTTGTGGTGAGTTTCCTCTGCTTGCACTATCATTATTTTTATTATTTGTTACCACTAGCACTTAAATGGGAATTGTTAATTCTGTGTCCTAATACAAATGGGGAAAAGTGGGAGAATATTAATTCAATACAGAAGTCTGTGTGTTCTCTAATGAGGCTCATGCTTCTCATCCCTGTTAGTGCTTGTGTGTAAAGATCTCTAGTACTTGGAAGGATAGCCCAGGGAGGATTTTAATTGTCAAGTGCAGTTTTCAGCCGAAGTTTGTCTCCCATGAAGAGGCAAAAAAGTCCCCTGTTAAAGTGGTGCTGAGGTAAATCTTAGAAGGACTGACTAAACTGAGGGGATGGAGCAGTACTAGGCCTCCCTCACAACTTAGGTCAATCCTGCTTTGCCAAACAACTTGCTTTGTTTCTCAGTCAATGACATTGACTGAAAACTTGTGGAGCACTGGTCCTACTTGCATGGCAGTGTTCATTGTACAAAAATAGTCATGCAAAGCTGTTACACTTCTTTTCACTGTTTAGTCTCCGATCGTATTAGTAACCGTAGGGAGGCTTTATCAGTGATTATCTGCAGGAGTTTGAAAAGATCATCTTAGTGCCTCCTACCAGGTCGTAGAATATGACTGCTGAATTTTGTGGCTGTCACCTCTAGGTCCCCTATCCTAGCAGGATGGAAAATAATTGAAAGGTCCAGTGTATACAGGGGAACCTACATTGAAGTCAGAAGAGCCACATCATCAGATGCCTTATGTATTTGCCAAGTCCTGGTATGGCCATTCCCTTCCTGTTTGCCTTCAGTAACTCACGTCTAAATCCACAAATTTTAGTCCAGTTTTGCTGTGTATTTGTGTGTTCATGTAGAAGGAGACCTTGATTGAATGAGGTTGTAGCTTTGCTTGGGTAGATAGTCTTGAAATAAATATTTATGCAAGACACGGGGAGACTCATTCTTGCCTGAGTTAATGTTATTGCAGAATTGATTAATTTAGGCTCTTCATAATAAAATTCAGTTAAAGTGATTTTTAATAATAAATTGTCTAATTATAAAAGTTTGCAAACATCTCAGTTGAGATAACTGGCCTAATATTATGTTTTGTCTTCCTTACTGTGTTGTTGGCAAGGAAATGACAAAGCAAACAAACATCACTGTTCTGGTGACCCCTGGACTTCTACTCTGCACTTGGTCTACCTGGCAGCTCAAGGCAGCAAAGTTTAAATGTCTTATTTCAGCCCAAGACATTTTGCACTTTGCCTCCCATGAGGCTTCTGCGCCTTTTGTCACTCTAGAGTTCCTTTTATTATCTCTTTGCAATGAAATCTGTGGTTGGTTGGTTGGTCGGCTGGTTTGTTTTTTTTGCCTGGGGTGATGGATTATGTGCAAGAGAGTCTGACACTGTGTTAAATATGGGATGCTTACTCTGTTCAGGCCACATAGGACATGAGGTTTCTCAGCTCCAGTTTCCAGGGTTCACTAAGGCCATATAAATATATTTCAGCTGTAAGATATTTACCATTTTGACTAAAAACTCAGCTGCATGAAGGGTATGTTTCTCATGGAATTTTTTGTTCTGGTGGAGACATGATTTTCTGTGGTTAAATAAATGATGGGGAGTTCTAAAATCCGTTCCATTTTGCATAATAAACTACAGCCCTTTTAGAGCTCTGTGCAGATCACGAGAAAAGAAATGGATGTAAAGTGAAGGTGAGAAAATAAAATGCAGAAGAAAATTGGAAAGAAGGAAAGAATCTGATATGCAAATCAGGAAGAAAGACTTCTCGGGAGTGAGGGAATGGAGAATTTTACAGTCTCGCTATATTAGAATGAAATGAAGTTTGTCTGAATATTAGTAAGAGATTAAAGTAACAAAGAAAAAAATGTCTCAAGTAATTTTAAAGCAATGCAATATTAAGTGCAGGAATCCTTAGCAAAAGTAATTTTAATAATTTAATAAGCAAATGTGTACTTTAAAATTGTAAATGCGAGCTGTTTAAAATGCTTTGGAAATCTTCACTTTCCACAAAACCTGTAGACTTCTATTTGCATGGTCAACAATGGTTTCCTAATGTTATTTTGTATTTGAAATACAGATTTTAGAAAGTGTCAGATTAAGGCTGCCAGATTTTACTTGTATATAATACAGTAATTTACACATTTTTAAGTTAAAAGTAGTCCTGAATTTATTGCCAATTTATGTGTTTTTTTCACAAGATAGAGAAGCAAGATGGCATGGAATCTGAATAGCATTTTTTCATGCTGCTCAGTCCTGAGAATTAAATTGGTAGGGAATGTGAAAAACAAGTGTTCTTCTGTCTGCTGGCTGAGGGTGCCAGAGGCCCCAGGTCACCCAGGCAGAGCTCAGCTGGAATTCTTCTCATCAGACGAAGTGCTGCACTTCATCTAAACATCCTGCTTTAACTGGGGGAGAGGGACAAGAATTTTTTCTTTCAATCTTCAAAATAATCTCCAACACCCTGACAGGACTGTGCGCCATTTGCCATTGGGTTCTTCTGGTTTTCTTTCCAATGACTTCCCCCCCGCCCCGCTCCTTTTCCTTCTATTAATCATTGTGAAACACACATCAGCAAAGATGTTTCTGCCAGACTTCTGACCTCACCATATCTAAATAGGTTTCTAGGGTGAAAAGTTTATCTCTCTCTGCAAAGGAGGTGACAAGCTGTCACTGAAAGTACAAGATTGTCATCCTGATCAGTTTGAAATTGAGGAGATGACAAATAAACCTTTCTCAGTTCTTGTGTGTTGGGGTGTAGGGCATGAATGGATTAAAAAATACTCTGAGACAAGAATGTGAGGATCTTTCATATTCAGCCTGAGGGTTCTGTTCTGATTTGCCATTAAAAGAAATAAAGTATAATACAATACCCTGAAAGAATGGTAAATTTTTAAACCCTGTGCAGACAAATCACGCTCTTCAGTGATATATTGTTTTGGACGTTCTCAGCTGAGGAGAGATTGATATACCTGCAAGTATTTTAGTTGAGTTATGACTATTCATGTTCATGACTAATATGAAATCTGAATCCCAAATGAAGATGTAGTTGGACAGTGGTCCAGTGAAACCTGAGTTCTCTGAAGTTCTACCGATCTTCAGAAAATAGTTGTCTCTTGTCCGTTGTTTAGCAGAGGGTAAGTGTTTAGTTACTATTTCTGTACTGCAAACTCAAACAGATATGGAAAGTGTGTGGTCTGTGTTTATAACTACAGATTTACATGGTGGATGTGTTTCATTTATTGTGGCTTTATTCCTAATCCTGGGAGATACACGAAGGGTCATTTCTTCTGTAAGGTCAGTTTAGAATAGTAACCATCTAGATTTTCCTGGCTTAGCACCTGCATTTGTCAAGACTTCAGAAGTGACAAGGTTCGCCAGGAGAAATAACCCTCCAAATATGACAGCTGTCAGTGCTTTGACTATGTGAGTAGTTTCAAGAACGTCATGGATGAGTTGGAAATGCAGTGAACACAAAACCTTAGTATTTCTGATGCACTGTTTTGCAGTTTGAAACCTCTCATGTGCCTCTGTTGTTTCTTTTTTTATTTTTGTTTTGTTTAGTTTTGTTTAGTTCCTTCATCATATCACACACACACATTAGTCAGTCTTTTTACCGACCTCTAGGACTGCACATAGCAAGAAGTCTCTGGGTTATTCTCATGTTGGGAAGTCTGGGAAGTAATCTGTAGATGTGTATTTGGTAGTGATTTGAACGATGAAGAGTACGAAAAGGTATCTTCAGATCTGTGCTCAGATCAGCAGTCACTGGGCTGAGGAGTTTATGCACACAGGAGACTGATTATTCTGTCTGCATCTTCAAGGCTGCTCACACAAGTGCTCTCTGAAAGCACTGCTCTTTTAGGTATACCTGTGGTTGCTTCTGAACATTTTTGTCTCTGCCTGAAAGCACCTGTCCTCTCTCTTTGTGTGATCAGACTTTGATCTTTTCCCCTGGTAAGTGTAAAATCACAGTCAGTCTGAAAGACTGTACTATCTCAGATAAAGATCTATGAACCATGTCAAATATTTGTTACTGAACAGGTTTAACTGGACATCTCCATTCAGTGGTTCTAACAGAGAATGGACTTGGTGCTGTGTAATGTTTAAACTTGAATAAATAAGTAAGTTTATCTAGTAAGTAAGGAGAGAGCATGGGAAGGAATTCCTGAGTTGTCACAGCCAGCCTTATAAAGAAGTGACTTTGCAACACAGCAAAGCACTAGAGAAAATTGTCTCAAAGTAACAAGGCACTTAAATTAATGTATATTCATATTTCATTGAAAATTAGCATATATAGCTTCCCTCTTAAGCTAAGAAAAGGAAGATCTTGATTTCTGTTTACCTACAAAGCATAGGACCTCTTGGGGTAATCTGAATTTGGATAGCCTGCTCTATGGAGAGAGTAACTTTGCCTCTTTCAACACACAGAAATACTTCTTTTTGATGCTAGCTCCTTCCATAGTGCCAAAGAACAAAGTGTGCTGGCCTGCCCCTCGTGTAGCCTTGTTCTCTCATGTCTGTGGCAGGCAGGGAGGCACCCAGGGGTGACAGCAGAATGGATGCTCAGAGTGTGGAATGCAGCGTGGCTCTCCAGGTTCTGCTGCAGGGATGCTGCATACTGGAGGTGTATAATAACAGGGATACTGGAGAGCAAGCAGTGCCCAGTCCCTCTTACCATTTTATGAGAGTTTTCTCATCCCCATTGAAACGAGCTTCTCCTAGACCTCAAGCTTTCAAAAAACCTCTATTTTTCTGTCACCCCTTACAACTCACTGGAATTTCATTACAGTCACTGCAGGATGAATGCTTTGCCATTGCTGGGAAAGACTGTGCCTGTGCTGCTGAGAAACCATGAGTCAGCTTGCTCAAGGGAAGGTGGAGGAGGCGAGGAAATCTCCTTTTATGATGAAGCTTCCCACACTTCCTGCTGTTTCTGTTTTGGGCACACTGGTTCAGAAGCTGTGGGCTGTTTTCTGCCTGACTCTCAGTGTGTGAAAATTGTTCCTTCCCTAAGAGGGATCACCTACTTGTCCTGATAAGAGGTGACAGTATCCCATGCCTTTCCCCATCTAGAACAAAAGGGATAATCTTTCATCTGCACTCGAAGCGAAGCATAATGTCATGGGGAACTAGGACAGGAGAAAGCCCTTGCTGAATTCTGTAGAGTTTCAGAGTCCAGCAACATTACAGAAGTTTTCTGAGCCACTCTTTACTCTGAGAGGCTCCTGTTTAGTCTAATCCAGTAGGATAAATATATTCTCATTAAATTCACAGGGACTCTCATCCTAACTTAACTAAAGCGTGACTGGACTCACAACACTAGCAGCAAAAATTTTTTTTGCAAATAACATACTATACATTTGTGTAGGTTATACAGTAAACACTCCCACTTCTGCCTCTTTGTTTGGAAGGTCATATTCTGAGGGTGAGTACAATCATATAATATGATTCTGGATAAAAATGATGACAAAGAGGTAACAAAACAGTGCTGTTCAGTTCACTTGCTGGAAACATATTGCAAGTGCTTCAATTACATTTCATGCTTGAGTTGAGAGCTGCTACAATAGTGACAGGAGGAAAAAAAATAGAATTGCTTCATTTCTTTTCTCCCACCCACGGACGTTTCTCAGTGTGGAAAATGAATCATCAAGAAGAGGTATTTTTACTTTGCAACAGACATTAGAGAAATGTTGATCTTCGGGCAAACTGTATGTCAACTGATCTACTAGTCAAAAGGTCTGATCGTGCTTGCACAGATTTTACTTCCTTTGGAATCACTGGGAAGTCACAGCAAGAAGGAACCAACACAAACTCCCCAGAATGCACAATCACCTCAGGAGTTCTTCCCACTGTGGCAGCTGTATGACATGGCTGAACTGAGGGCTGTGCCAAGCTGCTGGAGTACGAGTTCTGCTTTGATGAAACTGGGGTAGATCCTCAGCAGAAGTTGGTGGTCCCACGCCCCTCTGCAAGCACTGTCCCAGCCCACTGGCGGTGGCATGATGGGTCTGCCAGGACAGAGCCTGCTTGCCGGCTGGGCCTCAGGGACACTGGTTACTTGTGGTGGTGGAGACTGACGTATTGCAGCTTTCAAGAAGTTTTTTAGAAGTCTCTTGTCACAAGTGAAAAGTTATCATGAACTAAATCATGAGCTGGCCTCTTGGTTTGAGAACATAATCAACTGGGATGTCTATGGATGCTGCTGTTAGCCATCTGAGAATCTGAGCACTACTACTCCAAGTCTACTTTTAATTTGTATCTAATTTTGGAGTGTAAGGTTTCAATATAACGTGCAACAAACATAGGGCTTTTATCTCTCATTTTCAAAGCATTTTGCAGAAGTGGAAGAGGAAGCTTGAGGCTCAAAGCCATGTAAAGAAGTTAATCAGTTGCCAGGTGCAAAGTGCAGGCCTCACTCTCATTTGTTCTCACTCGGCCACACTTTTATTCCTCTAAGCTCTTCAAAGGTGCTCATGGCTCAGATGAATGTAAAGCAACAAACCTTCAACCACAAACTAGTATTTCTTGCCCCCAAACTAGTATTTATCACTCAAAACTTATTTTTCTGGCAAGCCAATGTGACTTTTGAATTAATGTTTTTCCCTTTTACTACCTTTTACTACCTTTTACTTTTGTTAGTATTTACTTTCAGGTATGAGGTTTGCACACCTGGAGAGGTTTCTATGTTGTTCTGTATAGGGTTTGCATGGCCAGGTTTTGGTTGCAGGTGGACTAATGGGGTGATTTCTGTGAGAAGCTGGCAGAAGCTTCATCCATGTCCAGCAGAGCCACTGCCACTTGGCTCCAAGATAATGTGCTGCTGATCAAAGCTGGGCCTATCAGAAATGGTCATAACACATTTGTGATATTTAAGAAGGGAAAAAAAAAAGCTATTCCACAGATGTAATTGCAGCCAGAGAAGAGACGACTGAGAAGATGTGAGATGAACAACTCTGCAGACAGCTGGGTCAGTGGAGAAGGAGGGGAAGGAGGTGCTCCAGGTGCTAGAGCTGAGGTTCCCCTGCACCCCATGGTGAGACCGTGGTGAGGCAGCTCTGCCCCTGCAGACCAGGGAGGACCTCAGGGATTCAGAGATGCACCTGCAGCCTGTGAGAAGACCCACAGTGAAGCAAGTGGATGCCTGGAGAGGAAGCTGTGAACCCGTGGGAAGCCGGGACTGGAGAAGGCTCCAGGCAGGGACCCGGAGACCTGTGGAGAGAGGAATTCATGCTGGGGCAGGTTTCCTGGTAAGACTTGTGGGACCCACACTTGAGCAGCCTGTCCTTAAAGGACTGCGCCCCATGGAAGAGATCTATTGTCCATGGGAGAGACTCATGTTAAAGAAGTTCATGGACAATTATCTCCCATGGGAGGGACCCATGCTGGAGCAGGGAAGGACTCCTCTCCCTGAGCAGTGGCAGGAACAACGTGTGATGAACTGACCATAACCCCCATTCCCTGTCTCCCTGAGCTGCTGTGGGGGAGGAGGTAGACCCCAGGAAGGAGGGACATGTGGAGGGAAGGTGTTCTTAATTTTAATTATCGTGTTCTGATTTTGATTAGTAATAGAATTCAGTTAATTTCCCTGATGTGAGTCTGTTTTGCCTGTGATGGTATTTGATGAGTGATCTCTCTCCCTGTCCTAATCTCATGAGCCTTTCATTACATTTTCTCTCCCCTGCATACTTGTGGAGGGGAGTGATGGAGAGGCATTGGCACGTACCTGGCATCCAGCCAGGGCTAACTCACAGTGGTAACTGATCTCTGGAAGTTTGTTAGGGTATCCGTAACAATGCTGTGGTGGCTATATAGTTCTTCCTTTTTGGATATCACGTAAGGAGTTGACACTTACTTGTGTAAATCCAGCACAAAGACTGTGTCTGCCAGTAGTTATCGATTGTGATAGCCTGCCCGGGGTGAGGCTGACACAGCTCGATGCCACTAAGTCCAGCTGGTAGTGAGGTTCAGCATGTATTCCCAGACTATACTCATCTACATCTCTATATGCCTGTCCCCCCATCCTGCTCACCAGCTAGTCCAGCTTGCTGCTCATGAGGGGCTTGCTGCCCATGCTTACCCAGTGCAGGGCAAGAAAACAACAGTTCTGCTGACACAGGACCAGCCTCTTTTATTCCCTTGTCCCTTGGTTTTCCCGTGCTTGTTGCTATTACCCTGTCCCTCTGTTTTGTTGCTGTCCAGACCACCCTTGCCCACCTTTTGTCCTTCCCATTGCAAGACTTCAGGAGTTCCCAAATGCACTTCACAGGAGCCTCATAAAGTGTCCTCTGCCCTGGCAGTAACCTTGCAGTCTGCAAGATTCTGCAGGAAACATCTCCCATTGACCCCCCCGTGTTGGGTGTCAGCTCCCAGCCATGGAGCTGGTAACTCCCTGGCTCAGCTGTGGCTTCCCTCAGACTCCCTGGGTCAGACCAGGCTGGTGGGCTACCTTCACTGACTGGGGTCACTGTGACTGGGGATGATCACCCAACTTGCCAGCAGCCTGAGTGCAGTGCCAAGAGTCCCCATTTCCAATACATCTGTTCAGTGCTTCACCATCCCCAGGGAGCTGCATGTTGCTGCCAGTAGCTTCAGCTCTACATCTTGTCATAGGTGTCCATGGTGAGTGAAAGCTGTGGAGATCTCCCTCAGCTGCTGAGTTGCACTGACTCATCAGGCTGTTTCCTTATGTTTTATCTGTTTATTAATAATGTTTACTTTCATTTTTCCCTAGGCAGAACTGAACTCCTTGAACCCTTGTGTCAGTTTATTTAAATTAAGTGTGATTTGAGTGCAAACTGATTTGGGCAAATTACAATTTTTTTTCTCCTTTTTCTTCTTCTGTGGCTAGGTCTCTTAATGGCTCATATAGCACTTGCATGAAAGCTCACTTGCATTTCTTATGCTGGATTTTCACTTACTAAAACATCCCCTTGCCTGATCCTCTGTGAAGCTTTGTAACCACATGGAAGCAGTTTTTCCCTATGGAAATGGACGTCAGGGCTCCCGTTGGGTTTAGGAAGAGTTTTATTTAGAAATGTAATTGCTAGGCATTCCCAGTTCATGTAACTCTCCATGTCTTTTCAGGCCCACATGTTTTTTGGGTTAAAGCATACCCTCTCCTCTCCATCTGTTCCCCTGCCCTCTGTTACAGAAGAGGGGCTGGCATGTTGTTCTCAGGTCTTTCTTAAGGAAAGGAAGTTCATTTGTGCCTGTGGGTTTGAAAGAAGAGGTGCAAATAGAGAGACAAAACAGCTTTTGCCTTAGAATTCTGTTTTTCTGAGGGCATAAGATCCACTGAGATCACAGAAGGGATTGCATGACCCTGAAGAGAAGAATGGAGTCCTACATTAAATATTTTATACACCTAGACCTCCAGTTGCCTGAATCAGCTGTACTCTTCTTTTTTCATATTCAGATGTAGGTTTAGACTGTAGTTTCTGCTTGCACAAATACTTTGATAAGAACAAATATGGCTCAGTGGAAATACATTGTGAAAGTAGTTGTTGCCTATGTTTGCCTACTTTATTAGGCACATTTACAGTATGAGGCATTTCTGTTTCTCTTCTGATCTAATATAGTAAAAATAGTACATCAAATTAAATTAGCTTCATTTTATATTTACTCTGTAGTGGATGTAGTGTCTTGCAGGATCTACTTTTTATTTTTAAAACAAATGAAACGTAGTTATTTCCCGGTAATTTAATTTCTTTCTAATTACAATTTTTTGAGGCAAGTGGTTTTGATATTAGAAAGATGTAGTATGCATTATGCTGATGTTCATTAGGTTAGAATGACATGGTGAATTCACAGAAGGGGAGGGACAACAAATTGTTTGAGAGATTGAATTTAAATTTCCGTAATTCTCATTAAAGCCTGGATTCATTAGTGAAGTATATCAAACAAGAGCAATTTTCTTCCTCACATTTCTGTGTGATGTGTTGCAAAGAATGTTTTCAAAAGAAACGGAAGAAATTCTCTGAAGCAGAGGATTTGT
This sequence comes from Corvus cornix cornix, assembly GCF_000738735.6. Lineage (NCBI taxonomy): Eukaryota > Metazoa > Chordata > Aves > Passeriformes > Corvidae > Corvus > Corvus cornix. Next base: position 8,873,250 of record NC_046357.1, on the reverse strand, counting down.
TTTTCTGTAAATTGAAGTCACATAGCTAGCTCTGTATGATCTTTTTCTTTCAATTTTGCTTACCAGTTTTCTGTAGCATTACTACATCTGTGGGCTCTGTATTGGCTTTGCTGCTGTTGTAAAGCTTTTGTCAGTTTGGGATGGTGGCTGTGGAAGTGTGCTCATGTTCAATAAAGTCTTGTATGATTGCATTGTCCCAGTTATAAGAGGTGTAGCTATACCTCTGACTCCCAATGGAATTACTTCTTCTTCCCATTGTCTCTTATGCTACATACAGACATAACATCAATGAAATTCCAAGCTTTTTAAAAATCACACTGGTTACTACACATCTGGTTTTCTTTGCAGACAGGTTAGCAAATGTGAGGACTGTAAAATCCCCTTGCTTTGAGAAGCAGTGGCAGCTGGATGATCAGCTGCTGTGACCTGATGTTTAGTGGAAGTTCAGTAAAAATGTATAGGGAGTGTTCCAAAGTCTTTATTTTATTGAAAATACAGTCACTTTCATTGTGAGCCTTTTTGCTCTTTTGAAAAATGAAAATGACAGGGTTTTGCAGTTTGCAGAGGAGCAAAGCTTTGTTGTCTTTATCACTTGGATTTGTGTTGCATAACGTACTCATAGTTGTATACACCTAGCTAAACTAGGCAGACAGTAGATGTGACATTCTGGTTGTATATCTGATGGCTTGAAAATCTGTGGCAAAAAACTCAACCTACCTATTGGGAAACAAGTAGTAAATCACCTATTTGGATTGAAAATACCTCTATTTGGCAGGAGACAATCAACAGGAAAGGCTGATACCCTGTGGATAACAATAGTTTTGCTTCATTGAATAACGTGCTGTGAGGAAGGATGGTTTCCATCTTGTACCTGTGATAGAAGAGATCTATTGTTATCTAGCAGAGACTGTCTGTGGAACTGGCAGAGTTCAGTGTCATTCTTGAATATTTGTTTTCCACCTATAAAACAGAATCATCCCGGTTGGAAAAGACCTCCAATATCATCAAGCCCAACCACCAACACAGCACTTCCAGGCTTACAACCAGACCACATTCCCATATGCCACAACCCTGTGTACCCTAAGCTCCCCCAGAGATGGCAGCTCCACCATCCCACAGGGAAACTGTGGCTTTCCCACCAAGACATTGTCCCGACACCTTTGATGGTGTTTCCACAAGTGCAGAGGCCCAGAAAGGCTGCAGCTGAGAACAAGAGCAGGAGGTATGTCCTTTGGTGGTCCACCAGCTACGAAAGTCAGGAGGAGGGAAGGAAAGGCTTGTTTCTGTTCTCTTTGACTCAGAGTTTTGAATCTGAGTAACTTGGGATGACATAGTCAGTGATTTGTGTGGTGGTGGTTTTTTTTGCTTGTGGTTAGGGTTTTTGGGTTTTTTTTGTAAAGCTTGAAATTTATTTGCTTTTACTATGAACACCATTGTTATTAAATGTTGTTAATTAAAGCTTTTTGATCTGATTGAATCATTTAGGCTAAATTTTGTTTGAATTTTCCTTTGAGCACTGAGGATCATACCCTTAAAAGTGATAAATAACCTTGTGCTCTCACAGCTCTTGCAGTTGGAGCTGAGAACACTGCATACCCCAGGAGGTGACTGGATCTTCATGAAGCCAGGTCACACACAGTCTAGCATAATTTAAAAATAGGATGAAGGTTTTCAAATGTGTTTTGGTTAATACGTCATGGCCTCTTCTACAGTAATAGTTCCTGTGGCTTAATTTACCACCAAAAGTGTTTTGTTAAACAGTAAAATCTTGCTATATTTTTCAAGCCCTCTCTTACTTGTGTCCTGTTGTGAAAGAAGGCTGCTATTTTTCCTTTCAGTTTTGCTGGCACAAATAAGTGGTACAGCTTTACTGTTCCATTTCACCACAGGCAGCAATTTCAAATGGTTATACCACTTCTTTTGGGCTTAATGACGCTATCAGATGATGGAAAGTGAGTGACCTTTCAAAACAGAGCGAACTATAATCACTCTGCAACCGGTTCCTGGTTTTCTTTTCTGGAAGGAACAGCCTCCGCAGTAACCTTCTGGCACCCGAGGGGGCTGTGAGAGAGACGGGTGTTTATTGATCAGGTGCTCGCATGACTCACATCACCAGTGCCTCTGTGATAAACAGTTCTGTGAGCAGGTGAGCAGTTTGACCCATGTCTGCTTGTAAGTTCTCCAGGGGAATTCTTTTGAGATTAAAATGTGGTGTACCCATCCACTTGTGCCAGTATTACCTGAGGGTTTTTCTCTGTGAACTCTCTTCCCTCGAGATCCCAGGCCTCAAATTTGGGAAACAATCTTCACATGTGCAGATACTTATTGGCTCTCCCTACTTGTAACTATTTGCAGTTTGGTGTTTGTATGTTTTGTGCGTCCTGACATGCCTTAGATGACATTCCGTATCTTGGTGAAACTGACCCAGATTTTAAGATGCAGATGTCTGAATCAGGTTTTTTTAATCTCTATATTTAGGTTCCTCTGTACAATGGTCTCAGTAAACACGATGACAAGCACTTGCAGCTGCATTACTGTTTCCACTGATGCTTTCTGTGGAGTCTGGGCCACTGCTAGCTGAGCAGTTCTTCTAGTCACTGCAAGTGCATGTAGTATCAGTGAGACATCCAGGACAAGTTATTCTTCAGTGTTTGATCCTTTCTTCTTTCATTCTGTAGGTTAATTGGTTTTGTTGTCTTCAAGCCATCTAATTTTTCTTTACTTTAAGTCTTCCAAGCTCTGTCTTTATAAAAAGGCTCAGTGGAGATCTTCAGATTAAGAGCTCTGTTGTTAGTGAAAGGCTTACTGGTCTTAATCTCACATTAGTGGAAGACTGAAGTTTTCTAGCTGTGTTTACTTTGATTCTCTAAATGTACCAGAAATGCTTAATAATAAAATGCCTGATTACAAAACTTATGCTTTACAGGTTGTTTCCCATCTTCTGGATGCTTTCCAAATTTTGGTGATGATTTTGGTGGGTGAACATGCTAAACAGTGCAGTCAGAGCAAAGAGTAAGGAAGAGATGAAGGGAGTACATCATGCCTGACATTTTTTAATTGCAGATTTTCTCATGAAGAAGCTGATGGAAGGATAAACCTTCACTTTTTTTCCTGAGAGTTTTGCCTATGAAATTTCATGGGACCAGGATATCATTGTGTGTTTTGAAAAGCATGTAGCAATTTTGAGTACCTTAGCATGAGTCCTATTTTAGCATTTTCGCCAAGGTATTTACATGCTGGCCTCATAAGAAGCGCTTAGGTAGCCAAATCCCATTTAAGATACCTAAATTTCCATTGAAATCTGCAACAGAATGGAAATTTTTATACCTTTTGAGTACATTGCATTATCTAAAATGGCAATTATGTACTGATGGTATTTTCAAGGGAATATAAACAGTTTAGTTTTCTAACTGCCATTTCTGCACAATTATTGTTGACTAATTATTTTTAAAATCTGGACTCTAAGCCCCTTTTTTTCAAAACTGCTGATGGTTCCTGCTGATTTCTCTTGGAGATGTAGTGGTTCAGCACACATGAAAGGTAAATCAGTGACTGTAAAGCTTTGTAGTTACGGATCGCTTTTTGAAAAAGTGTGTATTTTTTCTTGCTGGGAGGCATATAACAAGACACAGCTGGGAATAGAACTATCTCTGCCTTTGCAAGAGTACAGGGGCTTCCTAAACCAGTGCTTCATCTGACATGTAATTAGTTTATTGAGAAGACAAGGATCTAATTAAGACTGGTAGAGGGATTTTTTAATTTTATCTTTACAAATTAAAATGGTATTTAAAATCTTAACTACATGTTGGGATAGGGTACTAAAGTTATCTGTTGTTTTTTGTTCTATAGTTTGCTTAACGTTTTCTGTAGGAATGTCTGTCAGACAATATTCAAATATGGTTTATTTGGGTATAGTATAAAATTAATATTCTGTGAACAGTCATGCATCTTGAAGCATTCTTTGACTCAAGAACAGCCCATATATTAAAAATTGTTCTTTATTAGATGAGCTGCTACTAAATATACATAAATGCAAAAAAAAAAAAAAAGTTCAGTATGCTTTCTATTGCTTTCTGTCATGAAGAAGAAACAGATTGTGTGATATTCACAACTAGCTAAAATTCATGACAAGGTGGAAGAACTGTTTCAGATCCTCGCCAGTGCTGCCACTTCAAATGTATAAAAAGCTCTTGAACTGAAATACCCTGCTGCTGTTATTCTGCACCCTATTGAAATATAGTACTGGGTTATGCTTTGAATTTTTTCCCTGAGTCACACTGAGAGTTGTCAATGTCATATTCAACCTACAGCTTTGCTCTCTGAGCTACTAGTGAGAAAGGGAGGTAACATTTTGCTCATTAACATTTTACTCATGGAAATTAGCAATAGGAAACACAGTTGTTAGTAACATTGCCAATGCAAATTTTTTCCATTAATTTTACTTAAACTCTTTCTTCATCCTGGCTTTAAATGGTTATGTGGTTAATCCTCTACCCATTCCCTGGAAGACTAACACAAAGTTTAATGGGGTTCTCCATTTCTGATACTCAGTCAAGTTATACTCTTTCCTCCAATTTCACATGGATATGGCTTGCCATTTTCTCCTGGGCCATCATGTTAAAATTACACCCATCTTCATGTTAGCACTCTGCAAAACATGTTGCAGCAGTCATCACATTTCCTACCACACTTGATCATTGATTTACCATACTCTGTGTACCTGGCTGTCTGGACCCACACAAATATTCTTGCTCACTGGCCATTCTTCCAGATTTGTGCTTGTTTCTTGATGACTGCTTTATTCCCCTCAATTTATTGACATCTTTCTAATGCCAAGGACACCAGGACTGAATGTTGTGCTAGAAGTGTATCTGTGCCCTCAGACTGAAACTCTCATACCTGAAAGGAAAGGAATAAAAAAATATTTTCGTGTCATCTCATACTGAATTTTCCATTTTATTTGCTGTTTGTGAATACATGCTCTTCATGACCATGGTGTAGTGGCAGAGATAGGTATCCCAGTGAGGCTCCAGGTGTGAGGAATGACCTACTCTGCTTTGCATGTTGCACCTTTCATCACTGTAATTCTTGGGTCTTTTGGGTGGAGTAGGCAAACCCCACTGGCATTTCCCCAGCCACGTAGCACCTTATTTTGTGTCTCTAACCACAGAAAACAGAATGGTTTTGACCATGTTAGTGTAATGGAACAGGAGGATGAGCCAACCCTTCAGGTTTGCAGTCAGTCCTTGCAGCTGTGTGCAGGAACAGCAGCTGTTGCCTTGGATTTAAATGTGTGCAGGATATGGGTCAGTGCTGTATCACAATCTAGCCATTTTCTTCACCGTAATGATTTGAAGATGGGACTGTGTGTACCTGTAAGCAGTAGATAAATAACTGGCTGTAGGTATGCCAGTGGTTCTGAATTGTGTGAATGGATTATATTGGCATAAATAAACTGCTATGGGCAATTTCACAGGTGACTTGTATTGAAAATCTTGCTCTGTGGGATTTTGTTGTGTTGAATGTGTGCACTTCTAATTTAGAATAGTTTTAAAAGCAATAGTTTGACATTCAAATAATATATTTAGAAGTTATATTGAATTTGTACTAATGATAATGGAAGTTGCAAGTGTGGAAAATAGAGAAAATAATAATTTTAGTTCATAAATATAGTATTTCAGCTGTACCAAGAAGTACTGAGGGCTGACTTTAGGGGGAAGGGGAAAAATTTGAGTTCTGTGAGATATATCAAAGAATGGATGAGAAAGACTATTTCAATTTGTTACTTTTTCCCTGCACAGCAGTGCCTGTCACACACCTCATTAGATAAACAAGCAAAATGCCAACTAATTAATTAATGTCTAGAGTGGTCGAAGAACAATGCCTGAGACTTTCCTCCTTTGCTGTGCACTGCATGCAAAGTAAAGCAGCCCTTCCACTTGTTACAAATATAATGAAGTTAAACAGTGAATATCTCCAGGAATTTTTATGGGCTTAATTTTTGGTTTTCATAACTGTTAAGATGCTGAAATAATAAAATTATCAGGTAAAATTTCCTATGACAAGCTCCTCTCTTGTTAAATAGCTGTAACTGTTCAGTTTGCAGTTTGCCTTGTGTCTCTGCCTTGGGTTTGTGGTTGTTTCTTTTTGTGTCCTTTTATTTTACTTTTAGAAGATTGCAACACAAAGGCTTTGTACAGGGCTGGACAAGGTGTTTCTGTTCAATTAATCTGAATTGAAAATCCAGTTACTTGAATTAGAACCACGGTAGCCTCAAAAGAGCCTTCCAATAGGAACAATGTGGGTCAAAACCTCATGGCTTTAAGATAACTCTTAACTGGCTTCAAAAAGAGCACATCACAGTCTCTTCTAACAGCAGTACTCCAAAATTAAAAGATGGAAGCTGAAGAGAGGAAAAACTTTCTTCTCTGAACCCCACCCCCCAAAAAAACCAGCCAGAAAAACCCCACAAAACCACAAACACCATCCAAAAAACCCCTCAAAACCCCCTGAAAACTCAAACCAAAACACAATCAACTTCTAGAAAGCACATGGTGGAAGGAGATGGACCTCATCATATAAATAAGGTGCCCAAAGGCACATGATACTATGTGCTGCTCTGGCTGCTGCTGAGCTGGGCCAAGAGGTTACTGTCCTGAGTTTGTTTGGTGCTGTGTTTCCTGGGGAAGACTGAAATTGAATGAAGAGCTAATGGGAAACATGCAGGGAGAATTCAAACACGTTGGATCAGTGGAGAGAAAGAAGAATACAGAAGTATAAAATGTATCCGTGTGAGAAGAGGGAGCTGGACCTGGTCAAACAGGGCAACTTGACAAACCAGAGGCTTTAGTAGTTCTTAGTGAATGGAAGAGTCTGATTGTGGACAACCTTGTTTTGCACTTGTAGACATATTTGGATGTAGCTCCTTCCAGAGTAACACACAGCACATACAATTTTTCCCCCTCCCACGTGTTCCTGATTTGCTAATTTTACTTTTAGAAGTGCCCTCATGTTTGATGGAGTAATGATCAATCCTGTAGACTTTGATGTATTTACTATAAGTTGTCGTGCCTTTTTCATTGGAAGCTTTGCTGAAGGGAAATGTTTGAGCTGCAGTTTTCTGTGTCCCCTTTATTTGAATGACATGCTAAATCAAGCAGGGCTTTATGAGTAACATTCCCTCTTTGATTCAGATGCACGTCAGTTTCATGAGAGGACCAGTAGCTCAATTATTCTTAGTGACAAATGCAAACTATAACAATTTTGACTCAGCGCCTCTGTACCCCCGGGTTATGTCAAGAAACGAAAGCAGTGCCATTTTTGACGCACTGACACTGCTCACCTCTCTTTGGAGTAGTTCATGTCTGTCATCAGTAGATATGCCTGGGACTTTTCATATGTCATCACACACGCACGTTCTCCATCATCCAGAGGAAAAGATTACTCAGAGTCACTTGTTATTCTTTTCTGTATAATTGCTGGTGCATCACGGGAAGTTACCATGTGTGGTGAAAGGGGCTTGTCCACAAATTTCAATTCTTGCCAACCATCCATCTGTATCTAGCAGCAAAAAATAGCTGTGACTAATGATGGGTCACCAGTTGTCAGATCACAGGGAATACAGAAGCTCATTGAACTCTAAGGTGTTTCAGGAGATCTAAAGTGGCTTGAATATCTGTAAAAAAAATTGCTAAGATGCAGACATCTACATTCAAGACATTTTAAAGGGCACTTCAAAAGTTGTTTAGAAATCCATGAAGATTGTTTTAATAAAGAAGCTAGAAAATGGTATGGATGTGAAATGGTTGGCAGTCCAGTTGTGTAGCAAGATGCAAATTTAAAAAAAAAAAAACAAAACAGGAAAAAAAGTGCTGAAAAAGATTTGCACCCTTTGGAATACATACTGAAATTAGTATCTATTCATCACTACTGAAGTGATGAAGTACTTGTTTCTAGAAAATAACAGAAGTGTGGTAGGGGGCCAGAAGTCTTTTATTTTCTGTGCAACTTGCCTGTAGTCTTTGACAAGTACTAAAGTCTCCCTTGGACTTCAGTGGAATTTCATTCTAGTTCTGTATTCTGTAACAGAAAATATATTAGTCTTTAATACTGTGAGAGTATTCTTGCTGCGCTTGACGGACAGTCACTTTTTCCATAGCTGTGCAAATACATACATGAAAACTTAGGTCCGCCCCCTTTTAATTTTTGTCTCATTTGTGGCTTCTTATGCTTTCTCCCAGAAGAGAAGGTTGTTCATCACTAATCATTATTCTGTTTAATAGCATCAGTTTTAAAATCACTGCTTTAAAAAAGGTGGAAGTCCTGTGCTTCAATAGTTACTTCCTCATGTGAAAGAGCAGAAGCCCATATAATTATTTGTATTTTAAAATACCTTATACAGTTTTTTATTTCTAGGAGCAGGTTATGAAATCATTACTCTCTTCCATATTTCTGTCATGATTCTAGTGCCGTTTGTCTATCAGTGTTTGGAGATACATGTCACTTTGTGGTTAGTGTTTTATGCAACTGAAGCATTTACTTAGTTTTGTTTATGGTTTTGTCACATTACTGAGACTGTATTGTGAAGGTGCCCTGAGTGAATGGAGTGCAGCATGTACTGATTTGTATTGGCTAATATTATTCATGGATTCACTTAAGTTTTGTGAACTTTTTCTATTGTCTCCCTCAACTTCAGCAAGGCTTTGGTCACTGTCTCTCGCAGTATCCTTGTGGCAAGCTCAGGAAGTGTGGACTGGATGAGAGAACAGTGAGGTGGATTGAGAACTGGCTGACAGCAGATCCCAGAGGGTTGCACTAGTGGTTGTACTCCATCGGTCAGTACTGGACCCAGTATTGTTTAACCTCATCAGTGGCTTGGAGGAAGGGGCAGGTGCCTCCCCAGCGAGTTTGCTGATAGCACAAAGCTGGGAGGACTGGCCAATACAACATAGTGTTGTGCAGCCCTTCAGAAGGACCTCAGCAGGTTGGAGAGATGGGCATAGAGAACCTTCTGAAATGCAGCAGAGACAAATGCAGGGTCCTGCACCTGGAGAAGGAATAACCCCAGGCATCAGCACAGGCTCAGGACTGACCTGCTGGAAAGCAGCTCTGCGGAGGAGGACCTGGGGGTCCTGGCTTCCATGAGCCAGCAGTATGTCTTTGTAGCCAAGAAGGACAATGATATCCTGCAGTGCATTAGGAAGAGCATTGTCAGCAGGTCAGGGAGGTGATCCTGCCCCTTTACTCAGCCCTGGTGAGTGCTGTGTCCAGTTCAGGGCTCCTCTGTATGAGAGAGACATGGAACTCCTGGAGCAGGTCCAGTATAAAGTGACAAAGATGATCAAGGGACTGGAGCATCTCTCTTACGAGGTAAGGCTGAGGGAGCTGGGCCTGTTCAGCCTCAAGAAGAGACCACTGAGAGGGAACCTCATCAATGTCTGTCAGTGTCTGCAGGGAGGGGCTCTGCTCAGAGGTGCTGAGCAATAGGACAAGAGGCAGTGGGCAGTACGTGATGCACCAGAAATTCCATCTGAATGAGGGAAGAACTTCTTTACTGGCACAGGTGACCAGCCACTGGAAAAGGTTGCCTGGAGAGGCTGTGTAGTCTCCGATAATGGAGATATTCAAGAACTGTCTGGACACAATCCTGTGCCCTGTACTTTGGAGTGACCTTGCTTCAGCAAGGAGGTTGGACCAGATGACCTGCTGCTGTTGCCTCCAGTCTGACCCGTTCTGCGATTCTGTGATTTGTAATAGAATAATAGCCTCGCTGAGGTTTGAAAAGGCCTCTAAGATCATCACGTGGCACAAGTCGCGCAACTGGGAAAGGAACAGCGCTGTGCCTCCCTGAGTGTCTGCCACAAGTCTGGAAACCTCTGGGGCTCCAACCTATGGTTAAAGATCCTCAGGAGGGGCTGTCAGGCCACTGCACACACGCTCGCTATCCCCAGTGTGATGTTGAGCAGGATCACAAGCAACTGAATCCCCAGCGCACTAACTGAAGGCAGAGAGGATGAGAGGGATCTTCTGTATGGGTTCTGAAGGATTTTATTCCTCAGAGGTTCCCGGGACAAAAGACATTAACAAGAGAGGGTCCAACGGTTTTATAGGGATACAGTCCACCAATCAGGTTTGGGCAAACGGGAGGAGAGAGTACAAACTGACTAATCAGGGGGAAGGTGGGAGGGAGCAGGGAGAGAGGGACCAACAGGACCTTGAAGAACAAAGAACTTTCTAGAACATATGCATATTCAACAGGGTGATACAAATTAAAGGCCATATACATAAAACGGGTAGGGGAAATGATAAACCAGTAGGAACTTGATGGTTTCCACGGCAAGAGACTGTGGTGACTCATCAGAACCTTGGGGGAGAGTTTAAACTTCTGAGCCAGCCCACCAGGAGCTCAAGGCTGCGTTCCATCCCAGTGGCTCACCTGCCACTTGAGTGGCGGGAGCAACCGCCACCACAATCAAGCTCAAGCAGGACCACCACGTTAACCACTAAACCATATTCCCAAGTGCCACATCCATACACCTTTTGAATAATTCCAAGGATGGTGATTCCATCGCTTACCTGGGAAGTCTGTTCCAATGCCTGACCACCCTTTTAGTGAATAAACAGAATAAAATTTGTGTTTCAAAATTGTAAATGTACATTTAGAAATACATTCTAAAAGTCTCCATATTTTTTTTCTGAAGACAAATGTGAATGCCAGCAATAGTTGATTACAAAATCTACCAGATAAGAGGATCCAGAATGCTGCCGTAGGTCTGTGTATGTTTCTGAATATGAGCTTCAGTGGAGCACTTCCTCAGCTGCTGTGTGCTGAGTGGGACTCAATCTTTCAAAAGCTCAAAAGTGGAAGTGCAGTATTATTTTTCCCATACTTCTATTGTTTTGTTAAGAGCTCCACTGAAATATGATGAAGGGTTTCTCAGCACAGCACTCATACATTCCAAGTGATGAATTATTTTACTAATTTACTTGTTCATAATTTGTTGAAAAACCTAACATCTGTCATTCACTCTCACTTGCGGCAGTTGAACACCAAATGGAGAGGTTTTATTAAGTTGCTTTGTCCTAGCTATACATAACATAGTAGTAATTTTTGCTTATTTTTCAGTTGCTGTTAAAGTTATTTTATTTGTTCTGTTTTCAGCATAGAATGAAATCGTTGTCTCCAGGCTGTGACTTTATAAGACTTGTCTTTTGGTGGTGTCCATTAAACAGAAGATACCTTTCTGCCGTAGAAAATTGCTGCTTCTGGCTTCTAAGTCTCTTCTGTTGCTATTTGCATGCATGTAATCTATGTACAAATTGGAAGAAAGGCTTAACATTGAAGCCTTTTACAGTGTGTTTAAATATTAGTTTTGAATTGTACTTCTTTTCACATAGTCTAATTCACATGAGATCAATTACAAAAAAAAAGCCAATTAATTTTTTTTTCTGTTAATTAATACATTTTTTTTGTGTGTAAATAGTGTACCTAGTTTTTCATCTGGTTGATACCTAAATGCCTTCCTCTCCTACCAGTTATCAAAGCACTTGTTCAAAGGTCATCTATTTCAGAAATGCAATTTGATAGTTTTGTTTGGGTGCAATCCCACAGTATGATTTCTGAAAATCATAATTTACACCCTGTATTTGTAATGTGATTTATTGTCAGGTTATAAAGTTTCAAACTGGATCTCAGAACAGAGTGCTGAGAATGGCTTGTGTTCATGGTGAAATGCTTTTTTGGATCCAATTTTGTTTTGTTTGAGGAAAAAGGCTGGTGAGAAGTAAAGCAATATGAATGGTCTGGTTTCAGGATCAAATGGTGGTCTTATTGAAGCAGAAAAGGAGACTAAAGTGACAGTGATAGAAATCCACTGAAGAATTCAGAAGCATTTTCAAAGATACGAAAACAAAGATTTGAAGATGGCAGTATTTACTGTATTACTACTGAACATTCATGAAATGTTGATCTACTGTGGCATGTTATGTGTAGATACTGAAGATGTAGGGATTTTGTGAGTTGATAGCTAGAAAGTGATAAAAGAACACAGTTTCAGTTTCATCTTTTCAACTGGACTTTATTCCTTTCTATTGCTTCACCTCAAAAAGAGTAAAAGCAGCATGTCTGTATCATGATGTACTTTTAGAAATATTATGTTGGTTATTAAAAAGGTCCTTTAGCCCAAACTTGTCACCAGCATACTTTTATTTTTTGTATTGGAGTTTCAGTAGTATTTTCTTCATTTCACCAACTTGTATAAAAGTTGACCCAGGCATATAATAAATACCATAGTAACATTTATTACTTCAAGTTTATCCGTAGCTTGCTTTGCTGAGGCTTAATATTCTTCTTAAGGTGTAAAATTTTGTGCATCCCATTAACTTACTGCATTAAATCATTAATGAGCTAGATCAGAGATTTTGGCATATCATAAACAAAATCTCTTCTGAATTCTGTAATTTCAGATGCATTATGATTAAGTCCTATTTACCCTTTTCACGTATTTTGTTACAGATTGCATTAGGCTACTATCAGATTCCACATGACAAAAAATCTTGTTTTCTTTCTTCATCAAATTTACAAGCTACAGCATTAGGACATAGAGCTCTGGCTCTAATACAGATGACTAAAACTGGAATAGAAACTTGATCACAATTTCCACACTTAATAAGGCAGTAAGTCAGTTGCTGCCATGGGACAGAACTGGTTGAATTGTCGTAACTATTCCACAGACATAAATCCTTGACTTGCACCAGATGCTTCACACTCTTCCTGCTGTGCAAAACAGCTGGAAATTCAGCTTAAAGGATTTATTTCTTAGAGAGAAACGATGGGTGGCATAGAGCTGAGATAACCTGAATTGATGGGAAGCTGCATCCCCGGTACAGCATCACTGTTGTGGCTTCAGGATGTGTGTTCGATCCTGGGGTTTGTATCCTGATAGGTAAAACTATAGTTCAGGGCTCGGGAAGCAATATTACAAATGGATATAAGGAGGTGAAGCTAGTTGGTTTCCTTTTTATGAATGTGCTTCGTCACAGTAACTTTTGCTTTGCTGTCTTTTTCAGTTTTCATGAGTATTTTTCTTTGCCCTGGAGATGCAGTTTTTGGGTAACATTTTGCCTGGTAGTATAACCAGTTAAGACTCTCCACCGCTTTTTAACTAGCTTTGAGAAATTGTAGTAATGTCACATGCAGATGGATCTGCTTATTTTGTATTCAATTGGGAAAGATTAATTTGAAAAATAGCAATTACATGGTGCATACCCATCAAGTTGATGAATTAGTTCTCCAATGGAGATGAACCCTTGCAGAATAATTTTTCTTTAGAAGGAATAGAATGGTTAAAGCAAGTCGGAAAATTCTTGCAATGAGACCCCTGTGAGTAAAATTGTTACTAAGCCAAGGTTGTTGATGTTAATATTATTTCAGGCAATAAAAAGTTCACATTAAAAGCTTGTAAGCTGTGAAATAAGACAGTTCCTACTAATTTCTCATATAGTACTTTACTGTTTGTTAAATAACAAAAATTTTACTAGCCATTTTGAGTATGAAGCTTGTTCTAAGCTTAAGGGTTGAGAAACATGTACTGCAGGATGTCTTCTGCAGAGGGTCTGAGCTGAAAAAACCAGAAATAGCACCATCATGGAGGCTTTGTTTACACCCAAGAGTTTAACCGTTCCTGTAGCTAAAGCAATACAACTGAATGAGCGATGGTGAATGTGTTTATGGGAATGGGAATAAATTATACTGCTATAAGCTGTATTTAGTAACTGCAATAAGGTTTTACAGAGGAACCGCTTTGCCAGAAGGAAAAATCACTTCCCTCACTGGAATAATCATGTTGTACTTCTATGTGAGGGTCTGGCCTAAATTAATTCCAGTTGCATTTCTGAGTTCTTAAATGAGAAAGCTGCTTCAATAAAGTCTTTCTTTGGCTTTGGGAGGACTTGACACTGAGAGGTGTTGAACATCTGCATCTTCACTGAAGTCTGCAGTTTAAGGTGCTGTAAGTCATCACAGTCTTGTGTTTGTGGCTTGGCTCTAAATCTTGTTGAAGTCAGTGGGAGAACGCTTGGGTGGCTGGAGGACAGGAGCCCTTAAAGAGACCTTTGTTTGCCTGGTATATCTTGTTCACTGACAAATCAGGTGCGCAGTGAGTAGGAAGCAGTTTATCCTGAGAGCAGAAAAATTTGCCAAAGGGTGGCCATGTGTGACAATCACAGAGGCGAGCTGAGACACAAATCCAAGTTTTGTTCGGTAGTTTTATTTCCACTTTTTTGCTTCCATGGTCCACACATGACTAACACAAGATGACAAGCTGAAGCAATGCACTGCCACCTCCCTCTGGGACCTCAAGCCATTTATTCTCCCTATTGCTGGATTCACTGGGCCCTGGATCAGACCTAGGTTTGAACAGTCTGATTTGAGACTATTTCTAACTTGCATTTTCATTAACCTTTTAATTTATTCCACCTCACAAGACAAACAGTGTATTGTTTGGTTACTAGTTTCCATTTGGCAACACCACAGCTGCTGCTGCCAGAGATAACCACGTGATGAAGAAAAAAGAAAACTCAGTTCTGTTGGGTTTCTGCACATGTGCACATTGCGTAAGCAGAAGTTAACTTTGAAGTCAAATCCAGCTTCAGAATTAGGTTAGGTTGCTGAGGTCCTTACCCAGCTGAGTTTTGAGTATCTGCACTCATGAAAGCTGTGAAACTCTTCAGCCCCTGTTCTTATTCTCAATATTAGAACAAACCCATACACAGAAATTCTGGAGGCAGCAAAGAGGTGTGCAAGCAGCCTGTCTAAAAGAGTAAGACGGAAGTACCTCTTTCAGTAGTAGAAGGAAGAAGTCATGGTTACAAACATTTCCAGAAGATGGGGTTTGGTGAGAACAGGCACTCAATTAACTTCTCGGGAATTTTTTTGTGGTATTCTTTTTTTTCTGCACCACAGAGCAACGTTCTCTATACATGACTGCACTAAGAATAACATTTTCTTACTTTGTGATATTTCCCTATTTAAAATAGTGATATTTTAAATGAAGGCAGATTAACTAGATTTAAATAATCCTGTCCTTAGGGAAAAAACTACAACATGAGGGGATACAGATGCTGCTTATTCAAAATGCCTAAAAAATAATTGAAACATAAAAGTCATTAGATGTTGAATTTGCACAGTGATGGGATTTTAATCAGCTTGAGTGAGGCTGTCTAGGTGTGTGGCAAAATCTGTAGTCAGCTCTAATAAATACTCCTTCTGCTTCAATTTATAAGAACATTTGCAGCTGTTGAAGAAAGAGGCCTCTTTGTGTCTTAATCAAACAATACATAAAATACTCTAGAATAGATGATGTGCAAAAACAGGTGACGGAGCTGTGTATTAATAGATTGACTTGCAGAAGCAAGTGTGAAGGACCTACTTTTTCATGTTGATTGACTCGTACAGTCACTGGATTGTGAAAGTGGAAATCATTTAACAGAAGCCCTTGAGAGAGAAAAATTAAAAATCATACCTGGCTTCAGTTTCTTGTCTACATGGAAGTGGTATTCAAGTCATGTGAAAAGATCCTCTGAACTGATTGTCAGCAGTTTTTCAGCAAGCGCAGTGCATACCAAAATTTCTTAAGAGGACTGTACTATCCTGCTTTGACTTAACTCACTACAGACATGAACCCACGCCATGTATTATTTAAATGTGTAAGTTGCCACAGTTTATAAGATTTAGAATTGGAAAGAATATGAATTATACAACAGAAACCTTTCAGTGTGCTTCAGAGTTGAATGTTTTTAATGCAAAATTAAGATGCGCACTAAACTTTATACCAGAAGGACTTGGTGGGTAGTTGGATAACTGAGCAGACCATCACACCCTGAGCAGCACATTTGTCCTGCTCTCAGCAATGAGTTTAGTGAAGATCTCACTGGTAGGTAGGGAAAGCAGATGTGAACTGAACTGCAGAACCAGGATGGTGCTTTTGAGTGACTGTTTTCTGATGAAACAGATTCAGGGAATGCACATAGTGAAGCTGCTCTTCGGTGTGGCTGTGGCTCTCTCAAATTTTAATTTGAACGCAGCTTGACTAAAAGGTACAGATACTACATAAAATACAGAGTTTTGATGGAAGGAGGGAACCCAAGACATCCAGAGCCTTTGCTGAAACTAACAGAAATGTACAACAGTGAGAAAGGACTCCTGCTGAGTCTTGAGTCAAACCAGATAGAGGGAAAACTGGACTTTACTGGTTCTCTAGTTCTGGTGTTCAAAGAGTGACCTTTTTTTAATCAGAAGTACACATATTGTGAAATATTACTCTAAAGGGAATATAATGCAGCCTTGATATTCCTTTTAAGAACGCTGAAATCATGATGTGCCAATTTAGCAAAGTAAGCTTTCAAAATGGGCATGACAGTTTTTATTTTCAGCTGAGCACTTCAAAAGCCATCAAAATAGATGTTACCTTCTGTTCTGGAAACTGTCAAGAACCTATAAATAAGCATAAAATAGCACAGGAGCAGGAAAAAGTGTTGTGCCAGCAGTTAATGTTGTTGTTTCTAATTTTGTTGTTTTTTTTTTCTTTTTTACAGTGTGTCCTATTCAGTGCATGTCTCTGAGGACTACCCAGGTACAGTGCAACATTCTTGTCCATGACACATGACACGTCAGTTTGCTATATTCAAATGAGAATATCTGAAAGGGTGTTGATGTCTTCCAGGTGCATCTTGTGCTATTCATTTTTCATTAGTTAAGATTATTTCCACAGTCATTTCTCCTTTTCAGGCATCATTTATCAGCTGGGTCAGGGTGAGAACACAGGTTCACAAGTTTAGATAGATCGTAGCTTAGGGTGCTTTCCGTGTCCGGAGCCAACAGCGATAGGAGTGAGAAAATGCCCAGCTTCTCTTTGGCATGGTATATAAAGCTCAATCTTTCAAAAGCCCTAGCAGCCTGGCACAGGGCCAGTGGAGCACTTCTGCCTGAGACCTTAATGAGGCTACTCATGTTCTCCAAGTGAAGCCTGCAGACTGTGCTGGTGCCTCTTGGGGTCAGTTGAAGCCAAGTGCTCATGTGTGGATCTTGGGTAGTGTTGGCTTGCAAAGCTGTTCCCAGCTGGTCAGTCCTGCCTCCCTTTCCTACTATGAGCTGGGTTGGCAAAAGTATTTGTGTAACCACGTGGCCAGTCTTGACAAGGAGCATTATTCTTAGGAAACAGAAGCAGGTAAGAACAAAAGCAAGTTTTCAGGGAGGTTATTTCCCCAATTTCCTTCACAAAGAGACTGCACAGATACTTCAGGCAGCACAGGCTATCAGAAGCAGAAGAGGGAAGCAGGGATGAGAGGTGCTGTGCAAGTAAAGGTTCATGGTAGCGTTGTTGGACTGCACCACATTGTGCACCTGTGATTATTTAATAGTGTAAGTACCGTGAATGATATTAAATCCTCTGTCCTTTTTTGATCTTCATCTGTAGTGTCTCTGAAATGTTTCTCAAAGAAGTACATCTTGTTTCTTTTAAAAGCACTAAAGAAGTGTGACTTTGATCTTCTTCACTGATAAGCAGCAGATTCTGTCTGATCAGAACACCAGTGTTTGAAGGAGATAGAGAAAAAAATCAACAGTGGTGCTAAAACAATGGCTTCTGTGAAAGAGTGCTAACAACCTTTATTAGATTTGTTTTTTTGAACCAGTAAAAACTGGAGAGGAGAATGATACTGATATTAGCCTATTCAATATCTAGAAATGTGAGAAACTGAGATTCATAAAATGCACATTCATACCAGTGATAAATGGATTTACTGATTACTGCATTGAGCTAACAATGAACAGAGGGACGCACAGCTGAAGAAGATCTTCACCACATGTTATTAACAGTTTCTTCCATTAAATATCACAAAATTTGACTTCGGGGAACCTCTTAAGTAAATGGTAAGCTGAAGCACTGAACTATCAGCAGTTACTCGCACAGCACATGAGATGTCATTTCCTGGAAAACTCTTCTGTCTGATAGACCTCAAAATTTCCTTGTGAATGTTATTTGCAGCATGTCTAGATAGCGTACAAGCCTGAGTGACTTCAGTGTCCCTAAAACCCGAAGAATATTCTGTGCCATCACGCCCTATATTTTAAAGGCAGATAGCATTTGAACATTTCACACTGTAGTTAGCTTGGAGCGGAGAGTAAACCAGCACATGTTTACTGATTAAAATCCGGCCCTTCAGGGCTTTAGAAGACTTGATTTCATTCATATCTCAAGCTTTTGCAGGATATATGTGTGCTTTACGATGAAGAAATGTTCAGTGTGTTAGGAATGATAATGACTTTTTGTCATTTTGCAGCTTTGATCATGAAACACTCATTTTGGCTTGGTGAGCCAGATTCTTTGTCACCTGTTTTTGTCCTAATTTCTAACCTAACATTACTGCTGACTGTGGCTCCCTTCTCTGACATGTATCTTAAGGAAGGTTTCAGGAACATGTCAGGGTGTGATGGTGTCAAGTCTGGGAAACTCTGTGCTGATGTCCTCAACTGGAAGGTATTCTTCAAGTACTGCTGCGAGCTGATAGAGTTCAGAGCAGCACGTGCTCTCAAATTAAATTTCTTGCAGGATAAATCTTTATTGATTAAGGTTTAAGTCCATTAGTGCATAGCTATACCAAACTTGTATCCTGTGTAGATTAAGAGTGTGTAATACAGAGTGGATCGAATTTGTAAATCCAGGACAAGGCTGTCAGAGTTGGTCATCAGGTAAATTGCTAATGCATGCAATAAATATATGAAAATAGAATAGATTATGTCACTATACCAGTGATGTAATTCAGCTAAAATGATACCACGAAACATATACTAAACGAAGAGCCTTGGGTAGTATGCATACTGCCGCAGCCTGCATTGCTGTAATGTATGCAGCATCACCACTATGGTACTGATAACAGTGTGTAGCTGTTGCTGAATTACTTCTTAAAGCATAAAATACAAGTAGCTGAGCATTAAATCGTACCTATGGAAACCGTAATGTGACATGACAGCTTTCAATAATGGAAGGTGTTTGAAAGTTTCGCAATTATGAGTGAAAGCTAAAAATGTGCTCACAAAGGTACACTGAGAACTTAACAGGAATAGTGTTGAGACAGTAATGTCTGAAAGTTACATATCCATTGCTGAAGTTGTGAAAATATAACTTAAAAGTTTAGAGGCAGGTAATAACACTTTCAGCAAAATATTGCTGTAACAATTTTCTCATAACATTGACACAACTGGGGAAGGTAATCCTTCTAAGGAGCAGTTACAGAATATAACATCAATGAGTAGACTGAAGTCCCACTAATATGAGCGTATCGTGACTCCTGTGGGAACCATCAGAGCAGCAAGGATTTTGCTGATGAATTTATGTTCAGAATGATTTGTGTTGGCTGACAGAAACTTGTAGAACTGCTGTAGTATTTTATCCCAGTGATTTGTAGGTTACACATCTTTCTCACTCCTCAGTAGATTGCAGCAGATATGGAGAGAACCAGTCTGGCAGCAAGTAGTTTGCTGCATCCCTCTGCTGGGTCCAGGCACTAGATCCTCCAGTGAAGACGAGAGGTGTTCCCTAGGTGTTGAGTGTTAGAAACTGGTTGTTGAAGAAAGCAGTCAAAGCCATTATCTTAATTTCAAGTTTCATCAGATTGATGGAAGAAAAAAAAAACCTAATAGTTGCCAAATAGCAAAGGAAAAAAAACAACTTGGCAGTGAAAGTCATATTATCGAGCTGCCAAGAAAGAATGACAATGGACATAAAAATATAATTAAAATCTATAAAGCCTGTAGCTGAGGAGTCCATTTTTCCATATATGTACGTCTATTCTGTACAGAACATACTGTTTTTCGTGGTTTTCTGTACAGCAATAAGCTGTAGCACAAGAATTTCCTCTCTCGCTTCCATGTATGTGGTGTTAGGTATATTTAGAGCCAAATGATGGCCTCAATTATCTCAGCTCATTAGACTCTATAGCAGTAATTTACACTCCCAGAACTGGGAAACAGATGGACCTGTGTTGTATGTGCAAGGTGGACACTGAAATGCTGGTTCACAACCAGGTGAAATATGTAAACAGAGGCAGGGTAGGGCTTCTTGCAGAGGGTAAGATGCAAGCTGTGCTGCAGGTATAGCTCACAGCCCCTCCTGCCAACGGATAGAAGTGGGAGAAGGAATGAATGCTGGCAGAAGGAAGCCCACTTAGTTCACACGATGTAAGAGATGTCCCTGTCCCCAGTGTGCAGCAGAGCAGCCACAGTTGTGTTGCTGTGCCCACACAGGAGTGCAGGGCTTGGGCAGCAGTGGCGTTGGCCTCCTGCAGCATTGCCTGCACACAGCATGTGTGTGTGGAGCCAGCCACAGATCACTCAGATTGCCTCGCGGGACAGCGCAGGAGTGGGAGTAGGCGAAGGTGTGGGACAGCGTCAGACTTGGCAGATGTGTGTGAACGTGGCAGAAGGGCTGTTTCCCAGGTGGCAGCCAGGAAAACCCGTCTGTGTGTGTAGTGTAGCTGCTGCTCTGTCCAGCCTGGCACACTGTGCAAGGAATGGCCACAGCCCCAGGCTCCCTCTTGATGAAGGTAGCTGAGAACTGCTGTGATACAAAGGATGAAATTACTGAACTCTCCTCCCAATTAATGTTAACACCTTTAACATTTCACTGGAAGCACTCAGAAGCTTCGAGGTTGCACTGATCTTTTCCTGGTCTTAAAATCAAGAGTCAAACACGGTTAGAAGGGAAAAAGGGATTTTACCATGGTATTTATTTTAACAATCCTTAGGTGCACTACATCCAGGTTGAATGCACCGAAATGCACACCACAATGCACCCCCAAAAGATCTGGTATAACATTATAGATCTTACTAATCAGCATATCTATCAAAAATTCCCCAATCAGAGGCTTGAATGAGCCCCTCCCTCCCCAAGGAACCTTCCCCTGGATGGTTCTATCTTAGTTTACAGTGTTCTGGAGAGGACCTTGGGGTCTGGGGCACACTGATCCCTAGCTATGAAGCTTCTAAAATGTTTAGTCTCCAAGCTGAACAAACGAGTACAAGAATGTAGGGAAAAAGCACTAAGAATACAGAAGCTGTAAAAAAGGTATAACAGGAGTATAAAGGAAAAGGCAAAAAAAATTTCATGGCATCATTTCCCCCCTTTTAGAGACTAACAAAACTCTGCCTTGTCTATTCTTTACATTACCTGCAGAACCGGTTTACACAACTGGCTGCTCTACAGGCTATTACACAGATAATAACTACAATTACAGCTATTATAAATGTTTATTTTACACAGGCCCAGTTTGGTAACCATGAGGTGAGGGTATCAAAAATATGATCAAATTTTAAGGTGTTATTTCTGGAAGCTACTTCATGTAGAATTTGACTTCCCTTCCAAATTTCATCCACATCTTCCTTAATTCTCCCACTTTGGTCCACGTAAGAACAACAGGTGGTATTGACAATAGCACATACACCTCCTTGTGCAGCAAGTATGAAATTGAGAGCTATCCTGTTTTGCATAACTGCACGGGACAGACTGTCAGTTTCCTCCTGTAAGGCTGAAATTGCATCTGCAGTATGCTGCTCAGTATGTTCAATGACAGCTGAGATATCTACAATTGCCCTCTCCAGTTCAACCACTCCGTAAGTGGGTACGAGGGTTCTGATTAGGCTATGGAAAAGTGTGGGATGTTCAGTGAGGGCATTAAGAGATCTTTTTCTCTTCTCATTTGGTTTTTCAAGATGGTGAAATATTGTTATATTCGGGACCACGGCCTCAATGGCACAAGCCTGGTCTTTGTTCATGGGCATAATTTGGCAGGCCTTGGTGCCACATATCCAATACAGCCCCATCCCAAATGGCTGAGCCAGTCTCCACCCTGTCAATTTCATCTTTGCCACAATTCTTGGGTCTATTATTTCTCTGAAACGGGTCTGATGACAATATGAAGGAAGAATGGCTTTTCCTGTGGCGTTTACAATTGCACAAGGAACCTTACAAGTTTGCATGCTCTACCGGGCCACTCAGGGTAATGGGGGGCAGAAGGGTGCTATTCATTGGTTCCCACGTTTCAGTGCAGTTCTCTTCCATTAAAATGCCAATCGGTGGCCAGTGACCCCTCCTATCTAGGCATGGTAACTGAGTACAGATCCAGCAATACTCCTATTAAGAATTTTTGGACACAGTTTTGGGACCAAGTCTTATGGCAAATCATGGGGTGAACCCTGAACTGTGGTTGCCAGTTGGGCAAACAGCAAACACGTAAAAAACAGTTTAAACTGCATCTTTCTGGTTTGTATCAGTCTCTGTTGTCTTGGTGGTTTCGGGAGCAGAAGCTTTCTTCACTCTGGAGTAGTGAATCCATGGTCCCTTGCCAGCAGCCTTGACCGCAGTAGAAGTGGTCAGCAAAACTTGGAATGGTCCCTTCCACTTGGCTTGCAAGGGGTCACTGTCCCACCACTTGATGTAGACCCAGTCTCCAGGCTGGAATGGATGAGCAGGTATGTCCAATCCTATTGGTTTGGATAACATGACGAATCTCTGGAGCTTCTGCAAAGTGGAACTCAGAGCCATTAAATATTTACCTCTCATATGAATTTCCCCCGGGATATGTGGAACCTGGTATGGCCTGCCGTATAATATTTCATAGGGACTGATGTTGTCCCTTCGCCTTGGCTGTACGCGGACTCTCAGCAAGGCTATAGGCAGGGCTTGAACCCATCTCATGGATGTCTCTTGACAAATCTTGCAAATCTGGGTTTTGAGGGTCCCATTCATGCGTTCAACTTTGCCACTTGCCTGGGGCCTGTATGGTGTGTGCAGGTCCCAGGTAAGTCCCAAAATCCTGCTAACTTCCCCAACCACTGTTGCAACAAAATGTGGTCCCCTATCTGATGACATTCCCAAAGGAACTCCAAATCTTGGTATTATATGATTAAGCAAAGCTTTCACTACTTCTTTTGCTGTGTTGGTGCGACAGGGGAAAGCCTCAGGCCATCCACTGAAGGTGTCAACCAGTACCAGTATATACCTGCATCCCTCTTTGCGTGGCATCTCAGCAAAATCTATTTGCCAATAATCTCCTGGGAGATCTCCTGTCTTTGTCACTCCTAACACAACTCTCTTGCTTGTGTCAGGGTTGTTTTTACAGCAGGTTTCACACTTGCTTGTTACAGATTGTACAATATCAGTCATTCCTCTCCCTATCACTACTTTCCTCAAATGTTTAAAAGATTTTCTGTTCCCCAGTGGGTACTTTCATGCTCTCGTTGGGCTATTTCCCGAAGGATCGGGGTGGAACTACGACTTGTCCTACCGGGGTAACAGCCCACCCACCTTCTTTGACTTCAGCCTTAAGGAACTTAATTAATTTGTGATCATATTTTGGGGTAAATGATGACAAATCTATCTCTTTCTGTGGTACCACTGCAAAAATGCCTTTTTCTGCAATCCCCCTGGCTGTTTTGTCAGCAAAACGATTTCCCAGTTCGGGGGCTGTTTTCCCTTTTTGGTGACCCTTGCAATGCATGACAGCTACTTCCGTAGGCTTCCAAATGCTCTGTAAAAGTGCAAGAATTTGTTTAGCATGCTTAACCTCATTACCTTGAGCAGCCAGCAGGCCACGTTCCTTCCAAATAGCTCCGTGGGCATGAACAACACTGAAGGCATATTTGGAATCAGGCTGTATGTTCACCTTCTTCCCCTCACTCAGTTCTAGAGCTCTCGTTAGTGCAATGAGTTCAGCTTTCTGTGATGATACATCTGGAGGCAAGGCTTTTGCCGCAATGATTTTATCTGAGGTGGTTACGGCGTAACCGGTCATCCTCCTACCGTTTCTCATGAAGCTGCTCCCATCAGTGTACAATTCCCAGTCTGGATCTTTCAAAGGAACATCTTTCAGGTCTGGTCTGCTGCAATAAGTTTCCTCTATTGTCTGCAAACAATCATGCTCAGGCACACTGTCAAGTAACGTAGATGATAAAAACATCGCAGGGTTGACCACAGAAGTTGTCTTTAGAGTATCATCATCCTGTTCTAACAACACAGATTGGTATTTGAGCATCCTGCTAGGGGAGAGCCAGTGTCCCCCCTTTTGCTCCAGCACATTTATCACTGCATGGGGTACATACACGACAATGTGCTGCCCAAGGGTGAATTTACGGGCCTCCTGTATCAGAAGGACTGTTGCTGCCACAGCTTTCAAGCATCCTAGCCAACCCTGGGCGACATTGTCTAGTTGTTTTGAGAAATAGGCCACAGCTCTTCGCTGGTCTCCAAGGTGCTGTGCCAGTACCCCCAGAGCAACATTCAGTCGCTCATGTGTAAAGAGTTCAAAAGGTTTAGTCAAGTCCGGCAGTCCCAGAGCTGGGGCTGACATTAAGGAATGTTTCAGCTGTTTAAATGCAGCCCTGGCATTCTCTGTCCACACGATTGTCCCCTTTTCAGCTGCTTTAAGGACCTCATATAAAGGTCTCACCAGTATACCGTAGTTTGATATCCACAGGCGACACCAACCTACCATTCCCAGGAAGGCCTGCATCTCCCTTACGGTATGGGGCTCTGGAAGTCGACAGACGGCTTCCTTCCGTTCTCTGCTGAGTTGGCGATGTCCATGGAAAATTTCCAGGCCCAGGTATACTACTGTTTCCCTGGCAACCTGTGCCTTCTCTTTTGAGACCCGATACCCACTTTGGCCCAAAAAGTTCAACAGACTTACAGTGAGCTCGATGCAGTCATCTCGTGTCTTGGCCCTATCAAGATGTCATCAACATAGTGGAGAACCGCTCCTCCTGGTTCTTGTTTCCTCCAGTCCTCAAGCTCCTTTGACAGCTGTTTTCCGAAGATGGTCGGGCTGTTTTTGAATCCTTGTGGTAAAACTGTCCAGGTAAGCTGGGTCTTCCTCCCTGTTTCTGGATTCTCCCACTCAAAAGCAAAGAGTTCGTGGCTATTCTTATGCACAGGAATGCAGAAAAAGGCATCCTTGAGATCTAAAACAGTGAACCACCCTAATTCATTTGTTAGTGTTGTCAAAAGTGTGTAAGGATTTGCTACCACTGGGTGTATGTCCTGTGTTATCTTGTTGATTTCCCTCAAATCCTGTACCAACCTGTAGCTTTTACCATCAGCTTTCTTTACTGGCAAGATTGGTGTGTTGTACCTGGATTCACATTCTACTAACAACCCAAATTTGAGAAACTTTTCAATCACAGGTACCAATCCCTTACGAGCTTTTAATTTCAGAGGATATTGTCTTTGTCTTACTGAAGTAGCCCCTGCTTTGAGTGTGGTACTCACAGGTTCAGCTTTTTTGGATCTCCCAGGAGAATCATCGGCCCACACTATTTGAATGACAGCCTCTTCAACTTCTTTGGGAATTTTTCCATGGCATTCCTGTACAAGTATAGCAGCTGCTTCGATAATTTTAGATTCTGGGGTTATAACTTTCACTCCCCCTTCCTTTGAAAACTTAATTTCTGCTTCCAATTTTTCCAATAAATCCCTACCCAATAATGGCATTGGGGAATTTGGCATATACAGGGTGAGTGACCCAGTGTTTTCCCAATTTAAAGGTTGGAAAAAAGGCCTTGTTTCACTTACCCCTGTAGCTCCAATCACATCCACAGTGTCTTGACTCAGTTTACCTTTTAAAGTATTTAACACAGAATATGTTGCCCCTGTATCAACCAGAAATTCAACATCATCATTCCCCAGCTTAGCTACAACCGAAGGCTCTGCTGGGGTAGTTACCTTCGGTTCCCGTCAGTCTGTATTTACAGTTAGTTCCGAAACTGGGGGCTTCTTCTCTGCTCGTGATGGACACTCATTTTTCCGGTGCCCCCGTTTTTTGCAAATTGCGCATTGGTCCTCAGATAGGGGAAAAGGGGGACCCCTTTTTGATGTGTCAGATGACTTTTCCTTATCATACTTCTTCTTGTAGTGGGGTTTACGATGTTTATCTTTGTCTGCTAAGTCCCTGTTCTGGTATACCTTCCAGGCTACAGTCAACAATTTACTTATGTCCGGTGGCCCATCTATCTTTTGCAGCTTTTTCTTTATGTCATTAGCAGATTGACCTATAAACAGGTAGGCCAGGTGGATCTGCTGCTCAGGTGAGTCAGGGTCTAAGGTAGTGTATTTTTGTGCAGCCTCTTTAAGCCTATTTAGAAACTCTGTGGGGGTCTCATTTGGATTTTGTTTGATCTCATATAACCTAGCCCAATTCACTGCTTTAGGAACGGCGCATTTTAACCCAACAACCACCCCAGTCTGGGTTTTGGGACTTTATGGCCATTTCCACACGCATAGCTACTCTCTCTGGGTTGTCCCTGTACTTCCCAATTGAGTTTTTCCACTGCTTCGAGGTGGAATTCTCCGAGGGAGAATGGTGTCTTTATATAAATCACTCTCTCATTTCCCACAGCCTGTATCAGAGGTGCTTCTAATGCAGGTTCTTCCTCCCCCTCCCCCTTTGTCTGTTTTGGACCTTGTGTGTTTAGCGACAGGACTGACTGCTTTCATAGCTTCTCGGGCTATCCTGCCCCTTCTTCTACCACCCTGCCTGTGAGAACCATCTGTATCGGGATCATCCCATTCACTTCTAATTGAAACTACTTTATTGGTATTAAAAGATTGTTCCAGCCGAATGTTGATCAGGGACTGTCTCGCTTTTTGTGGCAGTGGAGGGGTAGGGAGGCAGGGGCTGCAAGCAGTTTCTCCCATCCCAGCTCTGCAAGAGCCACCTTGATGGGGGCTGCAAGCAGTTTCTCCCATCCCAGCTCTGCAAGAGCCACCTGGATGGGGGCCATCCCATCTGCCCCCAGCTTTAACATTGGCTGCACCGCAGAGGGGGGAGAGCGACCGGCTCCTCCTGTCTCTAGCTCGAAAACCTGCAGTTTGCTACATGGGGGAAAGCACTTGGAATCACCCATGCCCATTTCCGCCTTCACTTCCATGTTCGGGGAACTCGGGGAGAGGTGGCCAGACCGCCCCTTCCCCTCCCCCGTCCCTGCCTCTTCCCTGTCCCTGCCTCTGGAAAAGTCAGGGGACGGTGGCCAGTCCGCCCCTTCTTCCGCCTCTGGGGCAGTCAGGGGGTGGTGGCATGCCCACCTCTCTCCTGCCTCCGTGCCCACTCTCCACACCTGACGAGAGGGTGGGGGGGCCCGCGCTGCTCCTCTGGCTTGGAGGTAGCCGCTTGCTCCCTCCCCGGACCCCGCTTGGATGGCGGCAGATGTGGTGGCGGAGGTGATGGCACTGCCGCTGCTGCATCCCACACTTGTGCAGGCTGCCCGGCGGCAGCTCACCCCCTGCCCCACCCCCACTGGCTGTCCCGCTCTTCTGTCCCCCACCCCTACCTGTGCAGGTGTCTTGTTTTGAAAGACAGGTGTCTGCTAAGGAAGGCAGGAGCCCCCCTTGGAATGGCCGATGCAAGCCCCCTTCCCTCCGAGTTACTGTAATTTTGAAATCAAGGGGGCTTTTAGGCAAAGATGTGGGAAATAGGAATAACAGTTCTTTACTATTATATATCTGTATGTGTAGAACCAGTCAAACAAACAGCAATAACTACGGCAGTAACAGCAAACAATCACAAACCCAGTCCCAGCCTTCTCGGCTGTCGGGCCCTTTCCCCTCGGGTGCAGTTCCGCTCGCAGCCGGCAGGGGCGCTGGCGGCTCCCGGTGAGCAGGGCAGGTGCGATGGTTCCCCCGCGGCTGCAGGGGCGCTCCGGAGCGAGCTCGGGGAGCACGCGGCACCGGCGGCCTGGGATCCCGGGAAGGGATGGGACAAAGGAGCTTCACAAACCCCTGGGCAGCTGATCCCGGTGTCCGGCCAGACTCTCGGGAACAGCAGGCTGGAACAGCAGGCTGGAGCGGCAGGCTGGGACGGCAGGGAGGAGCACAAATCCGGGCGGACACGATGTATCCAAGCGGGGAAATCCCTGGAGGTCTGGGCAGGCAGAGCGAGCAGGGCTACAACGCAGCGAAGGCTCCAAGGAACGGTGGGGCAGGGCGGCCACGACCCGGCTCCGAGTGGGGCGGGGAAGGCGGCTTTGGGATCCCGGGCTTCTCCAGCAGAAGGAAAAGCAGCTGAAGAAGCAGCCTCCCTCTCTGTCCGATTCGGGAGACCGACTGCCCACACACCCAGGTGAAACAAAAGAGCAGCCAGATGCGCCCCACCCCATGGCCAGCTCTTTTGTTTTTCTTAAGGACCCAGCCGTTTTCTCCCATAGCAACACGAATGGGGAAAATTCCTTTAACAGAAAAAAAACCAAGAGAGCTCCTAAGACCCCCACAGCGGGCTGCCCCAGTGGTTGAACGGGGGGGGAGACCCCGCCCCATCGCGCAAAGCTGGTGCCACCATATCTAGACCTGTCATATCGATCTCTCTGTTTGTATTTGTATGCATGCTAGCTTGCTGCAGCTTTTCCCTCCCTTCCTCTTTCTTAAAGTCATTTCTATGGTATTTCTCTCTACTACATGTGCTTCTTCCCTATTCAGATACATAATGAAAAGTTCTGCATATCTTACTTCATCAAACCTATATAATGATCTCAGTTCTACCATCAGGTCAGTAATGATATCATTTTCCAGGCTACCAAAGGGAAGCCATTTTCCCTGACTTAACTTTAAAGTCGGCCAAACTCTTGTGGATAGTCTGATTAACTCTCACTGTCTAGAGTAGTTCTCCGCCCTGTCAGCCATTTCCAGTGTTTATTATCAACTCTAATGGGCTGTTAGGAGGGATTTTCTTGTTTTCTTCTGAAAAAACACCACCCATGTTTGCTCACAGACAGGAAAACTGCCAGAGGGAAGCTTTTAACTCTGGAATTCAGCCTGCAATCCGGCCTCAGAATTCTGACTTCCCAGGCAGTTTATCTAGCTACTCCACAAACTACAGCACTTTAAAATACTAAAAAGCAACTGGTTTTAGCAAACAGTAAATGCGCGTCTACGAAAATTTGGTCTCAACAGGATTCAAACCCACAACCTCCCGATGTTCCAACCAACCAACCAACCCAAGAGCCTCTGGGCTCTTGTGGACTCCACGGAGGTCGTTCCCTCCTTTCCACAGTTTGCAGGGGAAAGGTTTAAGCTTTCCCCTTTCGTGGGCTTCTCTGCCCCCAACCTTTCCACCTCCCTTGGAGATCTCATTGCCTAGTGCTAGCACAGTATCGGTCCTCTTTTTAACTCACCTTCCTTTCCGTGCTTCTGCCTTTCCGTGCTGGGTCCTAAGGTCCTGGTCACAGTCCTGGATCATTGCTCTGGCCCCTCTGTAATTTGCCGGCAGAGAAAGGGGCAAAGCAAGATGTGTTCCAACCCAAGACTGCGAGTTTCAAGGTCTTCAGTGTCCCTTCGTGGTTGCCAGCAACTGATGCCTTTTCCTGCTCTTAAAATCAAGAGTCAAACACAGTTAGAAGGGAAAAAGGGATTTTGCTTTGGTATTTATTTTAAGGATCCTTAGATGCAGCACGTCCAGGTCGAATGCACCGAAATGCACACCACAATGCCCACCCCCAAAAGATCTGGTATAACATTGTAGGTTTTACTAATTAGCATATCCATAAAAAATTCCCCAGTGAGAGGCTCGAATGAGCCCCCCTCCCCAAGGAACCTTCCCCTGGATGGTTCTGTCTTAGTTTACAGAATGTGATCTGGAGAGGACCTTGGGGTCTGGGGCACACTGATCCCTAGCTACGAAGCTTCTAAAATGTTTAGTCTCCGAGCTGAACAAACGAGTCCAAGAATGTAGGCAAAAAGCACTAAGAACACAGAAGTTGTAAAAAGGTATAACAGGAGTATAAAGGAAAAGGCAAAAAATCATCATGGCATCACCAGCACTATGCTTAAAATTGCATGTGAGTTTGTGCATGTTGCTGATGTGGGACCAAAGTGTTCAGAATTGTAATAGATAAGTCCTTCTTTCAGTTTCTTATTTGTCACTTTATCTGTGATTATCTTAATTGTCAGCCTTTCTGCTCTAGAGCATAGGTTTCAATTCAGCCCAGGTCATTAGAAAACAAAGTATCATTACTTTCATAGGCAGTTCAGCAATACATGCAAAATTAGCTTCTGCAGATAGTACTCAAAAACTTGCTGTTTCTTGGTTTTTGTTAATCAACATTTAGTTGGAAAGCAAAAAAATAAACTAAACCATAAAAACCTAACAGACACACTCCTCAGTCTAATCCCTACATTTTAAAAGAAAATTTGGTGAAATAGAGTTACAATATTTATATCTATACCAATGTTTTTGTTAAGTGAGAAGAATTTTTTTTCTCCCTGAATCAGGCACAAGAAAGGTTATCCACTGATTAGAAGACACTTCAAATAACCTTTATGTGACTAGGCAAAATGAGGCACAGGTATTTTGCATAATTGGCTCTTAACACCCAGCTCTCAGTGCAGCTTTCACTCTGCATAGCAGATCTAGCTTGAGTTTTGGTATCAGACGTAGCAAAAAACATAGAACAAGTATTAATTTGGAAAAGGTAGGCCACTCTGAGCCTTGTGGGTTGGTTCAGAGCAGTGCCTGGTGTGATTCACAAAAACCATGACATCAAACTCCAGGGTTTTGCTTTATAAAGTTTAGGTCTGAATCTCCCATACTTGTAACATTTTTCTTTTTGTTAACAATTTCAAGGGAAAAAAGCTGAACACACCAGGAAGGTGTTAGTGCCCAGCTTCCCTAAGAATCTGGGGAATGGTTCCTTGTGGTACAATGTGGGGTAGGAAACATTGGAAGGGGCTGACAAAGCACAATGGAACTGCAACCATGCAAAGTGTTTTTCTTTCGTAGATAACACTTACGTTTCCAGTTCTGATAACGATGAAGATGTGTTAGTTACAACAGAGCCAATTCCAGTAATTTTCCACCAAATTGCTACAGGTAATCCTATTTCTGGAGAGTTTTATCAAGTTCATAATTTTTGAGGAAAGATACGATGTTGCCTGCACTTAAAGGGAGATATGTTAAAGTGTTCAGCTGTACAGTTTGCTATTTTCTCAGTCTTGTTCTAGTAAATTGTCCTACATTTCAGAGTAGAAGAAATTAAAATATTTATTTTGGGGATCACTACAGTTGTGTGTAAAATGTAATTTTTTCTTTTAATGTCTTGCAGCCTGTGCTAGAGCAATTCCCCTTGAATACAGTTAGAGGTGCTTAATACTTTCCAATTACAAGTTTTCATGTTCACTTGCTTAAAACTTCACTAAGTCTTTGCCATTGCAGATGAAACAGTCTATACCTATCACTGCCTCTGGTGAATTATTTCAGGAAATTTCAGACAAAATGGTTCAGCTGTTTCACTAAATTCAACTATAGAAAAACTATTTATTTCTTCCCAATGATTTTGGAAACCTCTCATTTTAAATTATTTCCTTATTTTCAAAAAGTACTTGATACATGGAAGGGTATGCTTGTCTGACATACAGGTACCTTTATACTGTATTTAATAAAGATCTGTGCATACTCCATAGAGACATTTTAGATTCTAGCAGACAGATTCTCTGATTATTTCAGGCTGCAGGAGAAACTGCATAGAGCACTCTTAATTCTGACAGTTCTTCAGATAGGAACACTTGACTTAGTAATTTTTTTATTATTATTATTATTCTTTAGGGCATTTTTTTGCATAACATAGAATTACTTTGAATTCCACTGGAAGACCAGTATGATCTTCAGTCTCTGATCTCATTTATACAGATGTAAATCAAGAGTAATTTTACTGAAGTTGTTGCAGTAGCACACAAACAAAATCTTGCTATTATCATCAGAAGTTTGAGATAAATTTAACTTTCAAATATTTCTGTAATTTGAAAAGAAATTAAGCCCATAATTTTACAGTAGAGTAAAGACCTATCTTTTCATTTTCCTGAGGGGTTTTGATTTTTCATTCTTTTATAAATTACACTAAATTAATGAATGACACTAAATTGTAAATCACAAATTGGGAAAAACAAATGTCCTAGATGGGTCAGCTGAATTTCAATTCACACTTTAAAAAAGTCTTCTGGGAAGTAGGGGCTTCCTAATTTTAGGCTGTTGCATTGTAAACTCTTTGATGCATTTGATTTCTGTAACTTTTTGTTTGTTATTTGCTTTACTACTGCAATTAAAAATTCCAAGTCTGCATATGCAAAACTCACTTTTTTTTATGTATGTTCCTTATTTCCTTTTTTTTTTTAAGAATTAAGAAAAACCAGTGATGTCAACTATTGCTTATCCATAAAGTCAAAATTACAGAGGGAAAATGGAGAGGTATGTATTTCTTGTGTGCGTATTTTAACAGAAATTATTTTAAGAAGCAAAAGCAAATAATAAAATATGACTGTTTACCATAGACTTCCTATCAAAGTGTGCTTATTCAATCTGTGCATGTTTACATGTTTTAAAGGGTGAGCATATTTCTCTGTTTTTCATACGTGGTTTAAGCAGTGATTCACTTAGTTGGGAGAGGTTTCCCTCCTCTCCTAGGAAATATGTTTTTGGCGTTTATTTCATTATATGTTCAACGGTATTACAGACCCTGTTGGCCCTAAATATACTGCTCTCCTAGAGAAATAGATAATGATTCCATTACCTTCTAACCTGCTCTGGCACATAAGACCTTAATTACTTAGCTCGCTGCTTCTTTGTGTAGCCTGCAGCAATCCCACTGCAGACTCGAGACCTCTGCAGGACTCTTCTCACCATAAGCAGAGTCTTGAGTATTAGGGTCTTCTAGGCATGGTGGTGTTTGTCCTGTTCCTCCGGCACAGGTCTCTGACCAGTCTCACTGAGATATTAAGAAAAAAGTGGCACTAATGTGAAATCTACAGGGTTGACAGTGTTACAGCCTCAAAGAAGGTACCCCACAGGCTCCTGTCTCAAGCAAGAAATAGAGCATTGTCAGGACTTCGGGTGCTTAACTTAAAGACTTCCTTTGGTAAGGGTGGGTGCTGAGTTTCTTGATCCTGGAAAGGGGAGATAAGCATGCCTAGATGCTATTTGTTCAGTTTTTTTAGTAAATGAAACCTCATTTGATGTGAAAAACTGCACTGAAAATACTTTGCTTCTGCTGTCTCATCATTGTATTGAGTGCTCTGTGAACATAAGAAAAACAAGTATGGGAAGAATTTACCCATTTCCTTAAAAGCCTGAGATACAGTTGGCTTCTGTCGGACTGAGTCTGAGCTTGTATTTTGTTTCTAGTTCAATCAGGTACTTAAATGTGAAAGTACTTAAAAAAAACCTTTATAAAAAGTGTCTTAACACTGACAATTTCTGTTGGCTAGGCAGTTCAAGGTTTGCTTAGAATATGATGGGTTTGTCACTATTCTAATGTGAGAATTAAATTTCTATTTTTTTGTGTGGAATTTTTGCTCAGTTGATTTCTGTTTTGCAACAGACTTCCCTCTGAAGTAATTTTATTATAAAACAAAGAAAACGAAAATTTATTTATTTTCAGTGAAGTAGAAGCAGAAATTATTTTTATGCCTTTGCAGAAAATATTTTTATGTCAAAAATTGCCATGAGATTGGATGAAATACGGTTTTTGCACTATATGTATGTATACATTCAATGAACAGAGCCGGAATTTACAGGCAGAGGTAGAAAAATGAGATTATAATGTCTGACCATAGAAATTGGGTGATAAGTGTATATACATATTGACATTTATGGTTGTGGAGTTTTGGGGTAACATTTATTTTTTGATTCATATGTCTGATTGCTATTCCATTATGACAGATCTGTGTAGGACACGACTAAGAAAAAAGGGGTTAATGATTATGTTCAGGTTGAAGTGAAGAATGATGGTTTTAACAGGTGTTCTTTAGGAGCTACTAGTCAGCATAGGGCATAGAAATAACACATGTGTTGTGGAAAACAAGAATTACTCTCTCAAGCAATTACATAGTTACAAGTAAAGGTCCAGTGGTGGGAAACAGAATATAACATTTAATCTCATGCTGAGTTGCAGTCAGTACCGGGATCAGTTCAGTTTACTTGATGATATTATTCACAAAGCAGCCTATTTAGAGCAGGTTTTACTTAGGTAAGCATGGGACTTTCTAATCCTTACTTTTCACTGTCTCAGAGCAGAGCTACTCAGATAATTAAGTTTGAAACTTTTCTGGCACCAGGCTGGAACTTCTGTTAAAAATACTAATTAAGCAGCAGTGTGTCAGGTTTTCACAGAAGGAAATATTAGATAGTCCATGCTTGGACTTGGATTATTTCCTGAAACTATTAGAGTTTATTTATGAGAATGATGTAAAATAAAGTTGTAGTAGGTTGGTGACACACCAAAAGATATATGCCCAGAACCAGTCTTGGTGGGAAACTTATGCTTTGTTTAGCAAAAGCACAGAGTGAAGTATCCCCACATAGTCTGCTGAATTATCCAGTTCTTTAAAATACCATGCTGTGCTTGTAACCACACAAGTATTATTTTTCCAACATATATTTGAGGTGTTTTTATGTACCTTGTAGTAGGTGCTTTTTTCATGTGGTATTTCATTATTCTTAAAATGGGTCCTCTGGAAAAATTATTCTTAAAGATCTCTTAAGAAAGGATGCTATGAGCTTATTTGTATAAGCATAATTCCTGTAGTTACATTTAGAGCTATTCATGTGAGGTCAACATGTTGCTTTTATCATTGTTAACTTTCTTTTTCCATTAAGGAGTCACGGCACAACAGCACAGTTGAAGAAGACTCTGAAGGAGATAATGATTCTGAGGAATTTTATTATGGAGGACAGGTAATGCAGGCATTTTTTTGCGCAAGTTCCAAGAAAGTAATATTTGAGAGTTCTTATGTTCATTCCATTATACATTTATGATAATATTTAATTTCTTACGTTTCTTCACTGTTGAGTAGAGTGGCATGTGTATATATTCATAGCATTTTGTAGCAGAAATATTGAGTATGTTAAAATCTGTAATTATATCAAATTCCAAATAAGATTACTTTGTTTACATCTGCAAAACTGTAAGAATGGAAAAAGCAAATACCCTCCAGAAAGCTTGAAAAGAGAAGCTAGTTGCTTACTTCCAGGAAACAGATAACTGACTCTGTAAAGCTTATCCCATTATTGATACAAATGGGAAGTCAGGCAAGGTCCAAATCTGTTTCCTTCTGGAGGATTGCCATTTTTTAAAGTAAAAAGCACTGCATTTTTATGGTGAAAATGGTTATTACAAAACAATTTTGGTCTAGGCAGTAGTCCATTCTTTTTCTGAGCTCGAGAGTAAAATTCACCTTGAAAAATGCTGCATATTTGAGATGATTGTACTGCTCTGTGTCTTTCCTTCTGTTCCCTCAGCAGAATTAATTCTTACATTCTCCTGTGTATTGGGAAATAAAATCTTTTCATGCCTTTTCTTTTTGCAATATGCTTCACACTGCTAGTCTCTTTATTCCGATTTTTCTTACTTTTTAGCCTAAACATTGCCCCAAGGAATCATTCCTTGCTTCCGTTATTAGAACTGGTTTTTTTGATGAACATTTTAGTGAATTAGGGTTGCTGTTTATGAAAGTTGTCCCTTGCCTCAGCCTTGAGGCTGAAGCCATCCGTGCCCTGGGTTGGGGCAGAGCCAAGGCTGCAGGAGCACGGCAGCAGTGCCAGCAGGGTGGGTCGGTGCAGAGAGCGTGGGATGCTGATGAGCAGGACATCACTGAGCTTCTTATCATGCAGAGCCAACAGTGCGGTGGGGTTAGAACACAAAATTCATCTTGAAGTGCTTGACAGTAAAAAAAACCAAAAACCAACAAGGCCCCCAAACAAACAAACAAAAAAACAACCCCATGCCCCTGAAAAGCTGTTAAAAGTTATATTGTAATTAGAACTGAAACAATGTATTTTCATTGTCTGAAATAGCTGACATGGGAAATTGACTCATGCTTGCTTCAGAAATGACTGCAGGAATTGCCTCCCTTCAGCTGCCGGCTCCTACAGCCCCATGCTGGGGAGGATCATAGACATAATTCACTGCAAAGAGCAATGTCTTATTTTAATCTGCCTGAGAGGAAAAAGCTTCTGATCTTGTCCTGTAGTGATGAGTTGCGTGTACCGGCTTCATTTTTCAACTCTGAAGAAAGGGCAGTAACCTCAAGGTGAAGGAAAAGGCAGAAAACAGCTGGGAATGCTTATTTCTTGAACCAGGGCGGATACATTTGGTAAAGGATGCCTGGCAGTGCCCAAATGAATGAATAAATACTAACTCTGCCTGTGAGATATGAACACTGATAGCAGTACATCATTTTGCAAGGTGCAAAATGTTTACAAGGGTAAGAGAACTGTGTAATAGACAACACTGGTTAGAATTTAAGTGCCTTATATTCAAATGGAAACTACATTATATTGCATTATCTTCTCTATAAAGTAATACATTTAACTGAAGGAATAGTAACTGGCAAAAAAAAAAATCATGTCTGCAATAAAAATAAAATATCAGTTGATTATTAATGTCTTGAATATAAAATATCCAAAAAGCAAAATAGGAGAATAAGGAAAAAAAAAAAGGGACATCACAGAAAGTGTATTTTAAAAGAGGAAAAAATGTCGTGTTTAATCTAAAATTTCATGGTCAGAAAGACGAAAGTCTAAAGAAGACATGTACAGTTAAAAAATAATACTGAGGACTCAGAAAATAAATAGGAAATCAGGTAATGGGCAAAGTCCCTTGCAAGACAGAAAAGAAGAATCCTTTTTCAAGGAGAGTGTTTGTAGAGGTTAAGTGAGCACCAAGTGCATTGGGGAGACAAAAGATTCGATCATGTATGTGGGGAACAGGCAAGGCAGGCTCCTTCACTTGAGACAAGCTTGTGCTATGCCCACAGGGAAAGGGAGCAGAAATACTGGCTTTAACAATTAGAGGGAAGAGATGCCAGTGTAATTGTGTGCAATGCAGTTGGGAAGGATGGAGGTCAGGAATAATTCTTAGCATTTCTGAGTGGTTACAGCTGGAAAAGACAAGAGGGTCACTGATGATGAAACAAGGATTGTGGAAGATGGGAAATGGTGTTTGATGGGCAGTGAAAAGAAGATGCAACCTTTTCCTCATAAATCAAATGTGTCTACTTCCTAGGCACCTGCTTGTAATCCTCCCTAAGGATTAAATGGATAAATACTTTAAAGTAGCTAAGTGGTTCAATAGCCTAAGACCTATTGATTTTCAATGGGATTTAGGTTTTAAATCACTTAATCTCCTTTTAAAAAGCAACCTTTTGTCAAATAATCTGAATAAGGTCTCAGATTAAAAATGGAGACTTTCTAAACACAGACCTTTGAGTCACAGCAAAGTTATCAGATTTTTTAGCTTTTATATTCACTTCTTCTGCAACTCTGTTAGTTCTTGCTTTGAATCTCTATCTTCTACATTTGCAAATAAGAACAGGAGATGAAAACAGAAATGCTACTGCGTTTGGCTCTCTTTCTGCATGTCTCTTGTGCTTCAGCTACAGGACATACTTGAAAATGCAGAAATACAAAACTCTGACAGCCTCCTCTGCGTACATCAATATGTCTGTGGCACTAATTCAGGGGTGGGTGGGAAGTACCATACTGTGGTCTTAAAATCTGCCAGAGCACTGCTTTGTTTCCTTTTTGAGTTCATTGCCTCTTACCATGAGAAAATTAGAAAAAGCATTATGTTGAGCCGTGTAGTGTTCTGCATAATGTTCCTTTTATATTTTACTATTATTGAAACATAAGACTGATTTAAAAATCTGGTTTAGGACCAAAAAAGGTGGCAAGTGCACCACAGCTACAATTTGTGAAATGATTGCTGTGCTCTCTTTGGAAGCAGGACAGCAATTATTTACGCATCTTTAAAGAATTCATCTTTGAGTAATGAGCATGTAAAAAGGATTGATTTCCCCCTACCTAAAGTGAAAAAAAATTACAATAACGATTTTCTTCCCATGCTCTTCTACTTGGAAAATTGTTCTGACATGCCTGCCCAAACAAAGGAAGGCTACTTGTTTTATGACCTTCTGGTCATGAATATCATTGGTATCTCTGAAAAATACATGCCTATGCCATGCTGATGAATTCTGTCCCTTAAAGAATTCTAAGTCTAATCAAATTAACTCTCTTATAATTTTCAAATGTCAAAAGGTGATCATCTGATTATTATTTTAATACTATTGAAATTTAATTAAACTGAAAAGCGCATCTCTAAGTATCAGAGCTGAAAGTGTCACAGCACTGGTTTCCTACAGATTTGGGTGTACAAATGGAAGAAACAGTACTGCAGTTGGATGTGACTCTGCAAGAACAAGAATTCTCTGCAGGATTCCTGTATAAGGATATATATGTGTGGGTCTAAAGGGATAAATTACATTCTATTGCTTTGCTCTTGATATTTTCAAAGGTACAGACCAAATCCTACGCTCGTTTCTGAATCTGTCCAAATCTAGGGAGTTCATTGACTTCTGTGGAATTACTGTCATTCTAATTGTTGTAAAGACATAGATTTAGGTTCACACAATCAGGATAATTTTGCTTGAGAAGAAGGTAATAATAGACAGATGATGAATAGATTGTTACATGCCCAAAGAGGTATTTTGGACCTTATAGAAGAGAGGAGGATAATAATTATTTTGACTTCATACCATCCAACCATACCCGCTCACAAGTTTTGCTTTTTAGTGTAAGCACAAAAATAACTTTTTCCACTTTTCATGTAGAGTTTGAAAAAAGAAAAGGGGTTGGTGTCTAGGTAGATGCTGCTTTATA
Source organism: Corvus cornix cornix (assembly GCF_000738735.6). NCBI lineage: Eukaryota > Metazoa > Chordata > Aves > Passeriformes > Corvidae > Corvus > Corvus cornix. The sequence continues at coordinate 8,834,508 of NC_046357.1, read as the reverse complement.
CCTTTTCTGGTAAAATACTGAACATGGGAAAGTGTTCTTTTAATTATTTTTTTTAGTCTCCTGTTATGGCACTGGTGTGTAGAATGCAGCCAATGAGTAAGCTGAAAATGTAATTTAGATGCTGGGGTGCTGGGTATAGAGAATAGTTTCATGTTGCTTTTGTGCGCAAGCCATTCTGTGTCTAGTATATATATGAAAGTGTGACAACCAAGAGTGAGCAAACCTTTATCCTGTAGTGGTTGACAAGACTGGGGAGATCTGGTTCTTATCCTGCTTAACATTCTTAAAATACACAAGTATCCCAGAAACAAACCCTGGGACAAAATAGGACAGATGAATGAGTCCTTTGCAGCTTCTCTTCCCACAAACAGGAAGAGAACCCTCAAAACCCTTCAAGGCAGAGGTGCCTGCTTTGAAAATCTTCTGTCCTTTCTGAGTGTGGCATTAAGGAATCTGAATGCAACATACTTCACAGGGAGAACTTTCAAGAGTCTAAATCAAGTGCCAGAAGTGAAATACAGAGCTCCCAAGATATTCTTCTTTCCCTGACAGGTTAGCTATGATGGAGAACTTCACAAGCACCCACAGCTGGAGGCTGATTTAACAGCAGTGAGAGAGATCTATGGACCTAATGCAGTATCTCTCAGGTATGACACTGGCCTTTCTGTATTGTGGAACCTTTAATGTTTTGGAGTTCGAGTTCCATATGCATCTTCCCTGACTGCCAAAGCACAACTCGTTCCTGGTGATTTCTGCATGTTGTGTGACAAAAGGAGAGAGCACTGCAAGCCAGCATCAGTGCTGAGGTTTTGGGGTTACTTTGTTGTTCAGCATGGGTACAAGTAGCTGTACTGAGAACAGCCCTGTTCTAAAACATCATTGTCTTCTGCAGTTGTAGTCAGGCAGTTGTGTTTTGTTGTAAACTACAGTTCAACATTTCTCTAAACCCTTGTTAAACTCCTTTTGTGTCATATTTTGTATTTTGCCCTGGAGGTGAACAAGAGGAATGATAAGAGATTTAATAAATATCTTCCCTAGGGAATGACTGAAGGAATTGAATTTGTCTAGTCTAGGAGAAAAAGAGAGGGAGAAGACACAATAACAGTTTTTCTTCTTCAAAAAAGCTGTTTGTAGGTAGGAGTGATCAAATATTCTGTATTGTCATCATGAGAGAGATGTTAGAAGCTAGGGTTTGATTAGAGATTAGGGAAATTTTCTAATTGTGGGAATCTAAAGTGTCCTACACAGGGAAGTAGTGGAACCTTGGTCAGATGTGAATTGCTAAGAATAATTACACACAAATTCTGTTGGGCATATATCAACATGCATGATACTGCCAATAGTGCATGTCTGTGTAGTATATATACTTTAATATTCCTCAAATATTTTATAACTTCATTTTCCATCTATGTAATCTTAATAAATTCATAAAAATAACAGGTAGGTAAGATGTAACAGACCTGTCAGATGTATTGCAAGGAAAATATCAAAGTTGTCATACAAACCAGGTAAGAAGCAGAGAGAGCATGCCTACAGCTATGGTGTACTTATACTTTCTCAAATTAAATGGAAATTTATAGCACTGCAAGAACCTGGGGAATTGAAATCTGGATAGTTGTATGTAGGTTTAGGAAATGAATGAGATAAGTCTTCAGTTGCCAAACTGATAACTATGAAATTGAGGTTCCTTTAAGCTCCTAAAATGGAAACATTATGTGTAACCTTTCGAAAACTTAAATGCATGTAATTTATTGAATCAGCTGTTTCACTGGAAACACTGTGATCCCCTTGAGCTCACTACAGTAGAAACTGGCACCTGTGGCTGCTTTTGGCATGTGTAAAACTTAAATGTTTCATCCACTCTATTGCAGCTGAAAATATTTAAAAATTCTTGGAAATACACCCCACAGCTTTAAGCATTCATTTTCATCCCTCTTGTGCGGCTCCACTTCTCTAAGGAGAGAGAAGTTTGTCTGACAAGGAGATCCGCTAAGAGGCATATTTCCTAGAGAGCTGACCCTCCTTTCAGTAACCTCTTGCTGTCACAGAGTCAGTTTTACTTGTAAAAGTGAAGTTCCTGTACCTGCATGCTTTTCACCACTGCCCTTAAATATCTGGCCACAAAAGCCCTGAGAAAGTGATTCATCCAACTGATCCAAACTCTTTTGTATCTCTTTACATTGCATATTCATTTATGGACAGAGGACCTCTGGGAGCTTCAAAACCAAAATGTGTTGATGAAGCCATTGTAGACAGCAGATCATAAGCTGCAGGTGTTGGAATAAAACATTATTTCCTCCTCACTCTCAGCTTGGGAAGTTAAAACTAGAGTTAGCATCATATGTCTAAAATTCATCTTCTAGGATTGTAGTGGGGCAGGGGCAAAGGGATTTCTGCAAGTATGGAAATATCACAGTTAAAACTAATTTTTATCTTATTCTTTCTTACACTTATTTTTCTATTCCATTAGTTTAAGCATTTCTCTGTTTAATTTATAAATTTTTTCTTGTTTACAACCTTTTGAATCTCAGTTATGTGAGTAACACCAGCCTGCATTCATAAAAATTACTTAAGATAGCGTAACAAGGTTTGGATCTTCCGGAAAGTGAACAAAAAAACCTGATGCCACTGTTGTGTAGGGTAGTGACTAAGCCATTCAGTGTGGAGAGCTTGCCTGTTTCAAAGCCAGGTTTTCAGTGAGCTGTAGGGGTCAGCGAGTGCCTGTACAGCTCTGGGTGAGGTGACACTTGGAGCAGCTCTAAAGGTGGCTGGGAAGTCTCCTGTGATACAGCCCTGTCCTGCCATTCACCTGCCCTGTGTGTGCCATGTGTGGACAGACTTGTATAGAGGGAGAACTTGGGTTTGCCCTGACCAGAGAGAGCAGTTGGGTTACTGAGTTTTGGTGGAAGGGGTTCCCTCAGCCAAACTTCTCAAGAGCTCGAGCAATTTCCAGTGCAAACTAAGCCCTACCTCAGCTGAGAGGTCACTTTGGTAGGAGACAGTTACATTTTAGTATTTCAGAATTGCCTTATCGACTGATGCACAATTGCTTCTGTGCACTTGGTCAAGTTTAATAGAAAAGCATGGAAGTCACTCTGAGAACAAGCATAAAAATGCAGTTTAAAGTTAAAAACACCCTAGTGACTGGAAGCTAATCTGTGAAAAATTGAGAGATAGTACTTTTACAGTATGGCCCACTTAGGTAATTTAAATGAAAACAGTTTTTTGTTTAGCTGTGTATGTATTTTCTAGCTCTGTTTTTTCATAAGTCTTAAAGTACGTTGGGGGAGGGCAGTCAGAGTGAGTCAGAAAATAAGAGGCAGAAAAGTCCCAGTTTAAATGTAAGATTTCAGATGGTAATGAAATACCTGTTAAATCCAAATCTTGCAATATTACATGCAACAGATAAAAAAGATAACTATTGCCTTGAGCACATTACAGGGCAGTCTTTATTTTTAACAAACCAGTGCTTGAATGTATGAAGCAATCCCCAAGGTATAACATGCCATCCTCTAGGCTATGTTGTATTTGTCTTCAATGGTTTACCTGAAGCCTATTTTTATGTTGCTGGCTGTTAACCTGAAATACTTTTGAGAATTAACAAAGGTTTTCTTGTGTCATAAATGGGAGCAGCATGTGACTATTAATTTTTCTTTGTTTAAATGTACAATACACGAGACAGAAATGCATAGCAGCAATGGAGAGATTTGGGGGAATTAGTAGAAAAGATTTAGCCTGCTTAAGCAAGATCCTCTGAAAAAAACTTCTAAGTGCAGCAGACAGTCGGTCACCCACTGGGAATATTGATCCAATCTATGTAAATGTGTATTTTGTAACTATTCTGATTATACAGATAAGATTATCCTTTATAAAATCTTCCATGTTCTAAGTACTCGTGGATTGAGTAGTATCTTAAAGAGCTCTAATGTACTATAATTCTTTCCTTTCAGGGAATATGGAGCCATTGATGATGTAGATATTGATCTACATATTGATGTTAGCTTTCTTGATGTAAGTAATCTAATCACAGAATTACATAATGAACATTAATACCCATTTAATTTTGCTACACATCAGACTCTCTAGACAACCACTGATACATTCCTTTTTTGGAGACTTGATCTTCACAAGTGGGTGTCACATTATTGATTGATACAGAGTGGAAAGGTTTCCTTTCCTTTTATGATCACATTCTTAAAGTGCTGTGTTAGGCTTCTATTTGCCTCATGTGTTTTTCCTTCCAAACATGTTTTGTGAATAGTAAATGTTTTAATAAACATAAATGAAATACCTTTTTTTATTTTTAAATGTTACCCTAGACATGAGTCAGGTGAAAGCACTTCACAGCCCTGAAGGGATGACGACTTCGGCTGCAGTGCTCCTGTACACTGATTAGAGAGAGGCTTGACTGGCAGAGGAGACACGGGACAGTGGTGCTGTTTGCTGACTGGCAGCATGGTTTCTGTAGCTGTTGTGCTGTCATTAGCTTCACACTTCCTCACCTCATCTGCGCAGTAACCTCCCGACCTTGATATAAAGAACAAAAATGAGAACTTTTAAGGACATCATTAGCTTCTGCACAGATACGTCTTCTTTTCAGGGCAGCACAGCACATAAGATAGTCACTGAGCCTGACCAAAATTTTAAGAAAATCTCATCATAGCTTGAATTATTTAGACCGGTTTTAAGGAGCAAAAGTTTCCTTTGCCCTTAGTTATGGGGCTAGTTTCTATTCTGTCTTTTTTGTTCCTTTGCTTCTCAGCTTTGAAGCAGTACCTGTTGGTGGATGGGAATATGTCTGCCTGTACTGTACATGCAGTGTTGTGTATAAACCTCTGCTTGGTTTAAATGAGCTCACTCAAGACCTGGAAGCAGTCTGACACTGCTCTTCAGGGGCACTGATGTGCACTAATTTGAGCTAAGTGTAATGTTGGGGTAGATACTAAACAACTGGGTAGATGGATGGATGGTGTTTATAGCAACCCCAAGGCAGACTGATGAAAATCAGCAGTTCCTCATGGTAGCTAATGATGTCTATTGTTTTTTTTTTTGTCTTAAACTAGGAGGAGATTGCTGTGGCTTGGGATGTAATTCGCACAGAGCCAATAATAGTGCGACTGCACTGTTCACTCACACAGTACCTAAATGGTCCAGGTTGGTCAACTGTGTATTCTTCTTGTGCCTTGTGTGGTGTCCAGACTGAGCCATGGGATACTCATTCACTACCAAATCTTTGACCCTGCATGTGCTCAGTTCTACTGCTGAGAGGAGTCCTATTGATTTGAAATTAAGCTTACATGTATATGCATGGCTAGGCTCTTCCTGGTGACGCAGACATCTTATTTAAACTTCCATAGGTTGATTTTTGGAACTTGTTTGTGTGATGTCCTTTGAAATGCAACTGCTTCACCTGGGAACCAGGGTTAGGGAGTAAAGATCTAGAGTTTCTAATATGTGATTTCCTCATTTTGGAAATCAAACATCATCTGCACAGATGAGATACGAGTGATAATGAAGACATGCACAGACCTGTGCAGCACATTAATATGCCCTTTTTCATGCAGCTTTGAAGAATCAGGCCATGGTAATTACCCATTCAGTTTCTGGTTTCTCCAGGAGTATGTGAATTCTGGAAATCTTTAGATTTGGAAGAGTTTTTAAGTGAGTAAAGTTTCCTCATAAGAGAAAAATGGTCAACCTCATGAAGAATCAACTGATTTTGAAGATTTGGAAGCATTCGTATGCGAGAGCCAACCAGATATATTTTTACAGTGCAAGTCAGACTCAGTTTGGATAGTAAGTTGCCCAGCCTTGGAGACCTGCAGTACAGGCTGTCAGTTCAGGCTTTTATCTGTGGGAGAATTCTGCCTCTGGAAAATGAATAGATATTTCCAGTCATCTGTCCCAATGAGCTATTTCTATAGGATATGTTGTCTGACGATTCTAACTGTAAGCTATATTCTGTTCATTCAAATAAGCATTCCATTATACTGATCTTTTTTTCCCCTTGACTTCGGTCTTTTTGTCTGTGGTTTATTACTTGACTCATTTTTGTAAATATTCAGATCTTAAAATACGTATTTGCCATAGCAGGAAGCAGCGTTAGTATTCAGAACATTTCTATCAAAATGTAATTTAAAAAATAAAAGAGTGCAGCAAATAAGAGAAGGTGAAGTGTGAAGAGCAGTGTGCAGTGAGAAATGAGAAGTAACAAGAATATGTATTCTGCACCGCTGACAAGGTTAAGGTGGGAAACACAGTTCCCAGTGCTGCAGCTGACTGCTTGTGGGAGTGCCTGAGTTCTGAGAAAGGCAGGATCAGGGCCACAGCCAGGAGCTTTGCTGACGTTGGTTTTATGAGCTCAGCTGCTGTTGCAGCCATGTCTCTTTACTCACTAACAAAGCACAGCGAGATCCACCATCTTTTGCATTAATTCTGTTAATTCCTCTCCTGCCTCAGATATGTTTTCTTGAGACCACTGGGCCAGAATTTTACGCTGTATCTTTTTCTCCTATACTGCGTTCTATTGACTGAGAAACAGAAACACAGTACACTCCAAAGCACATCAGGGGATATGAGTACCACCCTGTAGCTGTGTAATATACTGATTTTAGACAGTTCTTCTGGTTAATAGCTTGTCTCACTACTGCCTGTGTGGGCAGTTTGTCCCTAGTGCCCTAGAAACCTGTCTTAGAGAGAATGAATCAGCCACTGGAGGTATTGGCGTGTCTCCTCTGAATGTAGAGTCTAGACAAAAATTCTGGTCTAGATGTCAGATTATGAGATTGATGGTGTAGGTATGATGATAGTTATTTAAAGTATTCCCCGTCCCATCAGCCCTCTGCAGTGTGTCTGAAATTTGACAATCCAGAGATATTGCTATACTTAATGAAATCATTCATCCCTCTTGAAAAAAATCATCAGTTTGTATTTAAAAGACGAATTCATGTTTGATGTTATTTGAATAATAATATTGGAGAAGGGGTAACTACAGAGCTTTGAACTAAGTTAAGTGGCATGGCCAAGTTAGATATACTGTATTTTATTATCAAATTTAATCTATTAAAGCAAAATTGAAGTACAAACTTCTCTATTCTGAATAAAATCTGACTTTCTGAGCGGTTAGAATAACACCAAAATACTGATTTACCATTTCTAATAAAATTTGAGCAAACCCCAGATTTTTTTGTTTTCATTCCTTTTTTATTTTACTTTAGTCATTATCACCTTATGCAATACAAAGTATGCAGTCTGTTCGTGCTTGTAATATGCATTGGCTGTTGTTGTGCCTTGAGGACCTGAGCCTCTCAACAAGTACCGGATTCCATCTGCCACTTCTATCTATCAAATGTTATTAAAGGATTTTAGTAATGCCACTAGCTAATTTCCATCCTATACCCTGTAGATTTTCAATTTCTGACAGATGAATATGGGTATACTAGTGTTAGGACAGGCCTTGAGGAAATTTCAGGGTAATCCTTGGCCACTGGAATTCACATATCAGGCACTTAGATGATAGTTTTGGATCTTGTATTAAAACATCCTCAGAAACAAAACCCAGATATTAATGAATTTGGTTTCAGTCTGGGCTTTCTTCATAGCCACAGGAACTTTACTGTGTATAGACTACTTGGGAAAAAAGTGATTAGGTGAGATGAATTGCCAGATTAAAAGTCCAGATACATTTAACCTGATGCTGCTTGCTACTTGCGTAGTATATATGTAAAAAAATACACATTTTTGTACATAAAATGGATGGGAAGAGATGCATTTTGGAGAATTCAAATTGTAAAATTGTAAATTATATTGGCTGATACTCCAGAAAGTTCCATTCATTTCTTAATATGCTTAGATGACATGTCCACTTTTGCCATTGCTTCAATTTAATTGTCTGTACTCAAGCTCCACGTAGAACAAGGTCCTTAAATAAGACTTATATGGTCACAAGTTTGTCATTACTGCTGTAAGTTCATATATCAACAAAATACCCTTTTTCCCTAGTGCCAACTGTGGATGTATTTCAGATCTCTACTAAGGAAAGATTTGGGCTGGGACATCAGCTGAAGAAGTAAGTCTAAAAAAGTACAACCCCCTGATTTTAGGCAAATATTACACTCTTTTTAGTTTCTGGACCATGTCAAGCAGAATAAAATTCATGTTGTCAGGTTGGTTGTTGGATCAAAGTATCTTGAAGTTGTTTTTCTTTAAATAAAAGTCAATATTTGCCTTTTCAAGTTTGGGTTTGACAGCTGTGGATGAGAACATGATTTGTGTTACTTGCCAGGGTTTTCTGTCACTTTGCTGCCTTTTAGGAAGTAAGCTGTTAAAGTTATAAAGACCATATCTAGGAGTGTTCAATTTCATATTTCTGCTTAGATGGTGAAGCCTCTGAAAGAGGAGTCTTTTTGAGCTTCATGCATACCCTGAGGGGGCTATGTTTTCATGACTGCCTCTAGAATACATCACAGTAATTAGGCCATCCAGGTTTTGAGGACAAGATGGAAGAACAGTCAAAAAAATTGGCAGTTTCCTGTGGTCATAGTGCAATTAATTTTAATACAATTTTGCTGAGTCATCTTTTTGCATATGCTTTTGTACATGTTATAGAATTTTAAGTATATAGGCTTTAGTATCTCAGTATTACAACATTAAGAAACCCCTGAGGGACAAAAAAATGCTGTTTAGTGTTTTAAGAAATTCGGTGCAACATTTTCATAATCTTACAAATGAAGCAAGTTATTGAAATCTCTATGGTATATAACTTTGAAAAAAAAAAAAGGAAATGCTCCCCTGAAATGAATAGTAGCTTAAAATGTTTTGCTATTTACACTGTCTGTGATTTTTGCATCAGGTAATTAGTAAAGGTTCTTATATGACATTTTCAAGATCACAGCTGCGCAGTTCACAACTGAGCAGGAGTCAGAATACCCATGAACCTGATGGTGCCTCATGGCTGTGGCAGTGGGTTATTCATCTTTTTCATACCAAATTCAGATTTGACTTTTATCACTATCAAGACCCCCACTACCAGATTAGAGCCAGAGAATAAGGTTCTGCTTGGCCATACAGACGCAGTAGCCTGTGGTCATGTGAGAGGCAGACCCCTGTAGCTGGATTTGATGCCTTTGACTCGGTTTCTCTCTAGATCTTCGTGAGAGGAGATAAGTTTTGCAGCTGCAGTGGTTCTTTACACAGACTGTGTTCTCTTTGAGAGTCCCTTGTTAAATTAGTTCTGTGTGGGAAAAAAAGGGTTTTTGAGGAGCTGAGGCACCCAATCATCAGTCCACATATGTGGCAGAAAACTTCAGCTGTAGAGTGAGAACATTGCCTCACACCTACATGGTGACCACTGAGACCGTACTATTAAAATGAGTATGTCCTCTCTGGGATAAGAAAACCTTTTTTTCTTTCTTAATTTGCAGAATCATGCAGACATTTGTTACACAACAGTGGAAGAACAGTAAAGAGAAATCTAATTGTACGCACAATAAGAAGGTGTCTGACAAAAAGGTGAAATCCCCTCTGCACATCTTTTCTACATTGCGCAGGTAATAGCAAGGAAAATGTGCTGTTATCACCATAAACTGTTCAAAATCTTCACAAGGTGAAATCTTGACTTCTCTCCACAGAGAAGTGCTCTATTTATATCTTACCTCATGGGTTGCCAGTCCTGCATTGCATGATATCAGGAGTGAACTAGGTACTGCTGCAGCTTCTAAGATTATTAGAAGCTAGATCATTTCAGTGCTGTGCTCTCTGAAAGAGCCATGTTAGATCTAGAACTGGAAAGAGTTAGTTTTATTTTAACTTGTGTTTGTATCTTTATTTTATCTTTACTTGAATAGCAAGAATAAAAATAGAAATAACATATATGCAAGTAATACGTATGTATAGTATATGTTATGTGTATTTCAAAAACCTGTATTTGTCCGGCTCTTCTTTCTACAGCAGTTTGTATATTTAGTTTTTTAAAACTGGAATGGTCATTAATGAAAGACTGATTTTTAAAGATGCTGAGCACCCTCCCCTCTCCAGTATTTTACTACATTAATGTTTTCCACTTCTGAAATGCAGGCACAGAATTTCAAAGAAAAAAGGCATTAAAAAGCATAAGAAAAAGCTTATGAATAGTTCAGTTGCATTTAATATGATTTCTGCCAGTTGCTCATACTCGTAAGTATACATAGAATCAGGCTCTGATTTTACCTCTTTCAGGATTGTGACTATTTACTCTAGTGTGTTTTCCTTCTTATGGAGGGTTGACAGATCACCCCTTCAATTCAGTTACTGAATTTCAATTGAATGCTTCTTTGAATATTCTTTCTTCTCGAGGAATTTTGCCATTCTAAATTCAGGGTGTGAAAAAGAGATAGAATACAGCAATCACTCACATTGCAAAAGGGGGGAATGTCAAAGATGACTAAAGATTGTCTGTCTATTCAAAGGCAGAGGAGGAGAAATGATGTTTTAAGTAGAAGGCTTATCCGTTCCCTACCATGCCATACACTGCTGCCAAGCACAGGCTGTAGGTTAGGGTTTGGTTTTATTCAGAAAGGACATAAAAAACCAGCCCATTTTCCTCTTGATTTGGCAGCCAAAGTCCAGAGATGGCTCAGTCCAAATGCAGGGACCCTCTCTGTCCCCAGGACATCATTCCTACCTCCTGTCTGCAGGAGGGTGATGGTGAGCCAGCTGCTACAGTGAATCAGCAGCCTCCACGTGCGTCCTCCACTGTCAACACTTGCTAACAGGGTGGGGAAACCTGCCAGCCTCTCTCCTTGGGTTTTTACTTCTCTATTTGATGCAAACACAAGAAAAAAAAAGTACTCTAAAGATTGGTGTTGCTTATAAAATGATTCAGCATACCTGTTACATGTTCTTACCTTGCAAGGGCAGGCAAATGTGAACCTTACAGAAATGGGACTGTGTGAATGTTGTTTCATAAAAATCTTTTGTTCTTTACTTCCTGCATTTGTAATTTAGGTCTCTCACATTCTCATTTCTGGTGTTACAGAGCTAGAATTTGTCTAAAACCAGAAAGACGTGTATAAACTTGTCTTTCACAAGGTGCCCAGGTTATTATGATGCTTTTAAAATAATGTCCTTTTTATCTGAATTAAATTTGATTTAATGTCTCCAAGTTTCACTGCTCATGGTATCTTCCATTGGATCTGAACATAGAATTTGTTATGCCTTGTCCAAAAGACAATAACTTTCATGGGATCATGCCATGATACAGAGAAAAGATAGATTTTGATAAGGAAAATAAGTTATAAGATGTGGATTCTATTTCAAAGATAATTTCCTCAGCAATTGGTTTGTTTTGAGACACAGAGATCTTTACAAAAAGCTGTAAGGTCACAGCTCTAACTTCTACTTAAGTAGTTAACTGTCTTTTTGATTGATGAGTTTGTGTGTAAATAGGAGTAAGTTGTTTGTTTTGGTATTGGAATATGTCTTACATACAGCTGTTATTTTAAAAGTTTGGGCTGCATTTATCACTAGTGAAAAACATAAAGACAAGTGACACTTAAAAAGTGTTACATCTGTGTGATCATACTTGATTTGCCCAGGATTTTGATTATTCTCCAACTCTGCCCTCTTCTTTATTCTAAGGTCGCCAAGTTATCCTCCACCTGGCTGTGGTAAAAATAAATCGAAACTGAAGTCAGAACAGGATGGCATCTCCAAGACTCACAAACTATTGAGAAGGACTTGTTCTAGCACAGTGAAGGCAGAGGATGTGTGTGCCACAAAATCTCACAGAACCTTTGGCCGCTCGTTGTCGAGTGACCCGAGGGCTGAACAGACAATGGCTATTAGATCGCACAAACTGCTGAGTCGTGCTTGCTCTGCAGCTGCCAAGCAGGAGGAGTGCATCACTTTAAAGCCCCATAAGGTGTTAAATAGGTCGTGCTCTGGGGATCCTCGATGTGAGCACAACAGCACCTTGAAGCCCCACAAACTTTTAAGCAGATCCTACTCCAGTAACCTTAGAATGGAAGAATTGGATGGATTGAAGAATCATAAGTTGCTCAGCAAGACTTACTCCAATGCCCCTAAATCATCCAAAATGGAGCCTTTCAAGGAGTCCACCATGGCAGAGAGCAGGAGGCTCTCTCTTACCTCAGGGCTTATTGGTATCTTAACACCATCTTCATCAACACCTTCACAAGCTGCTGTGCGTAGTATTTTTTTGTATTTTACTCATTCTCCTCCTATTCTTTTCCAGATGTGCGTTATGCTTTTTATGCGAAGTCATTAGTACCTAGGATATATGTTAGTGACTATATTGGACATATTGGAAGACAAGAGCAATGGAGTCAGCTTTTTAAGGACGATTCAAACAGCTGTGCATGCACATACACTTAAGTTATAAAATCAGAATTTGCTGTGGTCAGGACAGAGATTTTATGTGTTGTGTTGAGTGGAGCTCAATGCACAGCTGCTGGCCATAGGAAAAGTTCAGTCACCCATTTCCTTCCCTGCATACTTCCTGCAGGAAAAAGGCAGAGTGTGCACTTCTGTGCTGCAAAATTAGCTTGATTGCACAGGACTTTTCTCATTTTCCCTTTGCTTCGTGGGGGAAGCAACTGTCCATTAGATGGTTTGAGTGCCATGTCACCCCTTCTTCTGGTGTTTGCATCTGCCGTCATCATTGTCATCATCATCATCATCACACGGGAAGTAATGCAGTCACGGTTCCACTCACCTCTTGCACATTTGTGATTTGTGGAGGGTTAAACCTTCAGACGTGCAGGACATCAGGGGCCATGCAAAGAATTGGGCCCACATTGGCCCTCTTAGTTTCCCCAGAGACATGATCGATTGGGAAAACAAAGGGTAGCACATACTCTTACATTTAAGAAAGAGCTCTCAAAATCAATTCTGCTGCCTATGCCTCTTAAAAGATGGCTTTTTTACTTTAGAAGGAAGAGTGGGTTTGTTTGCAGTCTTTCATGGCACCAGCCTGTTTTCTGTGTTTGATCTGGGGAGAAATGTTTAGAAAATAGTTCTCTCCACTCCCTTTGCCTGGTGGTACCTTGGAAGCTGATTCTTCCTTTAGATGCCATACATATGTTTAAAATAGTGCATTCTAAATAATGAAATTACGTTGAGTGCACTATGTTTCATGGTAATTTAGTTTAGTGAGCTTTAAGCTATCCTCATCAGATCTAAAAGCAGGAATAACTATCATAAGGTCATTTTTATATATGGTGTGTGGTTGATTTATGTGAAGTGCACAGCAAAATTAATTTAACATGAGCTATCAGACTTTCACTTGTTGCAGTTTAGAGCTGCACTTTTTTCTGATTCAGCAGAGGATGTATTAACACAGCAAGACTTCTCTCTTCTGACGTTAATAGGAAAAGTCCCTTTGGTTTTTGTAAGATAATGAAGAGCTGACTAAGTTTCATCACTGATGTTATCAGCTGATAGGGAAGAAAGGCAAGCCCTGCTTGGCAGCCTGTAAAGCTACCCATAATTTATTGCTCGAATACACTTACTTTGAGGGAAGATCATTACATACATGTGCAGTTTGACTCATGTTAGTGGAAGGGCATCAGCAGTCTTATTTCACATTTTATATGCAGGCACCAGATATATGGGTTACCTGGGTGCCTAGCTGCAATTTGAAATCAGTGGAATGTAGAAGTGATGAATCAAGATACTGAGTTCTCTTCAATTCTCAGCTAAAATATTACTCTCATATATGAATACAAATAGTATTGTTGCCCAGAAGAAAAATGGAAAAGCAGTTAAGCAATTAAACAGTAGAGAAATGAAAGGAAATAACCCTATTAAAAAAACCCCCAAAACATTGTAAACGGAGCTGATCTCTTATTCAAAACAAGGTTTGATTGAAATAGATGTCAATCTGGAGGGAAGTCTGAACCTTACTGACTCTTGTAATAGAAGTTGCTTCTAATTTATATTGTTGTGTGCTGAAAAAAAAAGAATTTGAGTAGTATCTGAGTATAAAGATCTGTTAGTGCAGTGTTTGCAGAAGTGAGACCTTAGTACATACAAAATAAAAAGGTTTTCAGCGTTGCTGAGAATTACAGTAGTCTTTCAAGCCTTAACATATAGCCCATATTTGGATAGACAATACGCAGTGAAAGCATAATGGAAGTTACCAATAGTTTATTAGGATGGAGTGGAGGCACTGGTGTTTCCATTTGAGACTGAAGTTTTTGGGATGGTGAGATACTTCATCAGATTTAAGAACTAAAAAGAAATACTTAAAACCTACCCCACACCCAGTAAACAGTAAAAGGTTTGATTATTTTTAATGTCTGGTTCATGCAAATGAGAGATCTTTTTAGCTGCAAATTGTTTGGTTAACATATTTACATGCAAAAATTTATAAATGCTTTACTGTTTCCTTATAATTAGTCTGCCAACACTGAAGTTGCCTCAACTTCTCCCTTGCAGCAAAATTATGGTGCAAAATGCATTCCGGTGCGAGACCGTGGCTTCCTTGTGCAGGTAGGATGTCATATCTTACTCATTTATGAAACACTGTGGAGCATGAGCTGACTGTTAATTATTTTTAAGCAGATGTTGTTATTCTTATTTTCGTTGTTCTCAGACTATTGAATTTGCTGAGCAGCGGATACCAGTGCTGAATGAATACTGTGTAGTTTGTGATGAACCTCATGTGTTCCAGAATGGCCCTATGCTGAGGGTAAGTGGTCTGCTGGTAAACAACACATTTTATAGTGCATTAAATAGCTGTGGACCTTACAAACCTGTTGGAGAACTGTTGAATTATTTCAAATGTGTTTCATTCTAATATTCTTCTGAGATGCAAAATTGTAAAGCATATGAATTAGATTTTGCTGTAAATTTGAAAAAAAAAAGGTCTTAGAAGCAAGGGAGAGAGAAAACAGATTTGTATCATACCACAGAAATATAAAGTGGGCATGTATTTCCCTGAACACTCTTGTGCTGCAGTAGTCACAGCCAGGTAACACAGAGAAGTGCATTGGGGTGCTTTCCCAGTGCACTGGCGTTCTTCTGAAAGCTTAGGACACTTCATCCCTGAGCTTTTATCAAGCCATGACTATGGTATTTACATACACTGGTGTTAATGCCACCACTCTGTGAAGTTTTTCTGACCTTGTTTTGCTCACAGGCTGCTGAAATGAGCCACCCTCAAATGTGATAAAAAAGGCAGTAGAATGAGATGCTCTGTGAAGTGCCTGATCTAGCAGTGGCCTAGTCTAGGGGCACTGTTGTGGCTCAGTATGCACAAAGTCTGGCCAGTTAGGCAGCTCTTCCTTTCATTCCCATATGACTGGGAACAGAATTTTGCCTGCTGATCATTGTAGCCTCTCTCATGCAGTTGGTGAATGTGTACCGTGGAAAAGAGTAAGATGGGTCATGAGAGACACATTCTGCCTGGAGCTGCTGGATCAGTGCAGCTTTGTGAAACAGAATACAATTCTTAGCTTTAGGGCTGGTCTTGCAGTTTAGAATCCTCTTGTTTCACCTGCCCTTCATCCAGTGGAAGCATGAATAACCTTAAAAGATTAAAGCCGTGGAAAATTTAACTCCAGTGTGCAAATGGTCTGACACCTGACAATTTCTGCACAGTGTGGGAAGCAACTGCACGTAAGCTGAAGCAGACCTCATCTATGATAGTTTCATGGAACTATATTCAGGAGGATTATTGCTCTACCTGGTAGCAGAAATCACTCCAGTGTGGTTCCCCATGACACTGACTGGCACCAGGGTCAGGTATTCTGACTGCAGGCAGGGTGTGCAAATAGGCTGCTAGCAGGATTTGAAAAAGCATACATATATCCAGTTAACGCTGTTTAAAGTCATGGTTAAACCCCTGTACTTTTGGATATCCAATCAGGTGTTATTTTTGCTTCTTCAAGCTCATATCTATCTTTTAAAACTAAGGTTTTCTGACATACTTTTCAGTAGCCAATACTTACTAGAACCTGTAAAAAAGGCATGAGTTCCTTATTATTTGTCTTTGAATGCACTGCTGTGTATATTACCTGTGACAGAATGAGATAAATCAAAGTCAGTAGTGTTTGGAGAGTGAGTAAAGTTTGAAAAACATAATTATTTAGCTTACTGGAGTTTATCTATTATCCATAGGTCAAAGCAAATGGTAGGATTTATTCTACTAAAAAAAAAAACTGAATGGAAAGTTATCTGCTCTAAATAAAAGAAGTCTTAATTCTTTTTTTCCCACCATAAAGATTAAAACGTCCGAGAATTACTCTTTTGTGTCTTCAGTTTCAAGAAGGGTCATTTTGTAGCTGTCTGTTTAAGAGTTTGTCAGCACTTCACAACGGAAGAAGCTGCAACCATATTTGCCCCTGAACATATATTCATCAGTGCCTTTGAAGGAGCATAACCTGACAAGCTTGGGAAAAATGAAAGTGTCATTATGTAACCTAGGAAAAATTAGATACCAGGAAGAAATTTAGCATGCTGTGTGTATGCTTGAATGACTCAATAAGCAATATAGAGCCATTAATGAGTTTGCAGTTCTGTAGAAGGTGAGGAAGAATCTCAGTTTGAATTGAGCATTAGCTTGCTGTAGAGTGTGTTAAGGAAATCTATGCTTCACTCTCCTGAGAGTGGCCAGGGGAAGCTTAAAGTAGTCAGTTTGTGAGCTTTATTGACATGCTTCAGCTGCACACACACATACATGCATACACGTTTAGTTATATAATGTACGTGAAGAGAAAGAGCATTTTATGTTTAGTACTGCTGCAAGAGCAGATCTCAGAAACAGAGTACTTTTATTACAAGAATACAGCAGGCTTTCATTTAAGACAAGTCTACATGCAGAGTAGCCTTACTGAGGATCCGTGACCTTTGTAAAGAGTTCTCTGTTTTGACAGCACAGTAACTTCACCGTGTTTTGTAACGGTAGGTGCCTTGCTATGGTGTGCTTAGCAAGAGTGTCCAGATCTCTTTTTCTACAGATGCCTGCATCCAAAGGCTCTCTCTGTAGCAGGCTGTGCTACCAGAGGTGCCGCAGACTAAATAGCTCTGGGCCATTCATCAGCTTCTCCCTTTAAAGTTTTGTTCCTCCACACAGATGCACACAGGCTCATGTCTCCTTTGTGGTGACTTTCCCTTCTATATTTTTGACCTTTTTTTCCAACAGCAAAGAAGGCCTATGAATTTATAAAAGCATAATAAAATTATTGCTTGAAAAGATACTTTAATATTTATGTAGGCTTGATTTTCTGGTATTTTATGGAGTTTCATGCAGTTATAAAGAAGCCACAGAAAACTTTGATTTTCTAATCCTCCTGTATGTTAGCCTGGTGCCCTTCCTGAACTATAGTGTCGTTTATTAATTGTCATAAATGCAGTTTAAAAACCTCAAAATTGCCATCACACAACAATTACAGTCTTTTAATGCTGTGAAGTGCTATACCTACTTACAAACTCTTAATGCTATACATAGTTTTTTGTGCTGGTTATTACTGACTTGCTCAATTCAGATGTCTCATGCTCACAACAGCTGAAGAAACCATGTGAAACTGAGAGATAAAGTTTTTTCTCTCTGCAGGCTATAATTTTATCTTTTATAATTTTTGTCTTTTATAAAGTGTCTTAATCTCTCTCAGAAAGCTTTCTTCTCAGTATTGTGTTTCATTTTCCTAAAAAAATTTTTCTGTGGGAATAGTCTGGCTCTAATATCTATTTCAATTTAAGTTACTTTTTAAAAATCTTGACTTTTTCTCTCCCATAAGATAACAACCACTTGATGACAACAAGATATCTCATTTTGTATGGCTTAATTTAAGCACTAGATCCACATGGCAGATGTATCATTGTATGGAAGGTTCTGTTGCAGAACAGCTGCATGACACAATTGCATATGTTTGACTTCATGCTTTTACAGTGGACATCTGCCTTAGTCCAGAGCTTCAGTAATTATTTAATCATGTTAATGTTCCCTGCTGGTTCAGGGATCCTTTTGTACATTGAAATCTCTGGGTGTTGTTAGGCCATCTTGGTCCCTTATTGAGGATTAATAAAGGGGCTGCTTTATTGGCTTACTGAAGATAAATAAGTAAGAAATTCTCAGATTTCTCTTAGGAATTTCTTAACACAGCAAAGTGAATATTCTTTGAGAATAGCCATTTGTCTTTTGAGCTCCAAAATTCCCTGAAATACAGAAGACCAGAGTTAAATACACAGAGGAACTGTGTATTTAACACAGTTTGTGTTAAATAAAAATAAAAAAAACCTGTGTATTTACTAGAAGTTTGTGGGTGTAGAAAACAAAACGCATTAGGTAGATGGGGTGGGTGACCTTAGAACATGCCCAAACCTAATGCCCTCACATTTGAACTGCATCTATATTGCTGTGAAGGAGAAGAACAAGGATTCGCTGGAATGGAAGGAGTCTTGGTAAACTACTATAACGTATCATGGAGTTGTAACACTCTTCTTTATAAGGACCCAGAGTCCATTGCTTCATTCCATCCCCTTTAGAAAAAAACACAGTAGTAAAGTAGGCAATGTTTTCCTGTAAGTATTCACACCTTTCCTAGATAAGATGGGGATGAGTGAAACTTCTCATCATAGCATGGTTCTTCTGTATTTGTTTCAAAAGCACAGTGAGGTCTAAGGATTATTTGCAGTGCACCAGAAGTTATAAAAGCCGAATTGGATATTTAGAGATACACACTTACATAGAGTACCACAAAAATCAGAAAATGCTTGAAATCACTGTGAGGAATGATTTGCAGTTGTTCTGCAAAGCAGAGGAAAAATGCAATTAATACATGGATCCTAAGAATAAAAGTATTTATTTAAGCTCTTACATAACATGGACCAATACTGTTTCATGCAGTCATTTCTAGTGATTATCGGAATCCTGCATATTTCACTTTTCACAGAAAGATTAAAAAAAGGCTTTGAAATCATTATCAAGTGCTGGGACTGCAGCCTGCACATCCCAACAGCTCCCTTAACTCATATAAAGAATCACAGTGCATCCTCCTTCAAGGCAACCTGTGCTACACAGCTCTCAGGATCTCTGCCAGCTTCTGAAGTAGCTCCTTGCTCTGTTTTGAAAAAGGGTTGTTGAGAGGTCACACACAGGTTTTATGGAGGAGACACACAGAAGGCAGACTTGGTAAATCTACTGAACAAAGTGAGGATCTGGTCATTGGAATTATTAGCCTTTATTTTACTGTCTTTGAATTCGTTTTCAACAGAGAAGTTGTTTAGATGAGTGAGAATTGGCTGTTATTTGTTTGTAATTAATGGCTAGACTTGGACTGTTTCAGTAACATATTCTGAAATGCTTTTTTTTTTTCCCTAACATTTTCAATCACTGGTATATCATTCACATCCCTGTTGTTGAAATAGTTACATAGATCATCCTGATTTCTGTCAGTCTACAATATTAGATTAAATATTAGAAATTAAATTAGGAAAGTTGAATGACTTCCACAAAACCCATTCTGAAGAACAGAAATATTTTCACGTGGGGCATGTATTTCAAGTGAAAAATACCTGAAACTGGAATTTGTTTCATTCACTGCCTTTCACTGGGTTTTGAAGATCTCCAAGGACGGAGACTGCACAGCCTCTCTAAGCAACCTGTTATGGTGTTTGATAAAGGTTTAGGAAAACTTACTTCAGCTTTATCTAAAATTTTGGATTAAGTTTAGATAAAGTTACTACTGTATGACGGAATAAAAGTACTGACTGACCTCTAAAGGTCCTTTTCAACCATCTGGTTTGGTTCATCTAGCTAAAAAATGTATTTTCCAAAGCAGATCTAAGAATGTAATAAAGAAACCTAAACATTATTTGGTTCAATGTTAGAAGGCTATTAACTTTTTTTAATGTTGTATAAAATTCTTCCTTTTATTATTACTAGAATATTCTATGGAAGGACTAAGTTGCATTTTAATAATGCAACAGTTTTGCTGGTGTAATAGCAGAGAAATAAGTTGTTTTAGGAATTCAGCATGTACTTTTATTACAAACATTTTATGTGATGAGATCATGAGTCATTAACAAAAGTGGTTATTATATTTAAGGATTTGATTAAAAGAAGTGTAATAAAAATGTGATATCATATTTGAAGACTGCAGGAAAGAAAATGTCAGTTCTCTCTTAAAGAAGGGCAAGAAGGAGAGGATCCAGATAAATCTGTGCTGGTCACCCTCACCTCGATCTGTAGGAAGGTGATGAAGCAGCTAAGCCTCAAAACTATATCCAGGCACATTAAGGACAAGAAAATCATCATGAATAGTTACCAATGGGAATTCATACTTGACTGACTTGATTAAACTTCTGTGAGGAAGAGACTGGTCTGGTAGATGAGGGAAGAGCAGTGGATATTGTCTGCCTGGACTTCAGTAAGGCTTTTGGCAGTGTGTGCTGTGAGATCCTTTTAGACAATCTGTTGATGCGTGGGCTGATTTAGGAGATGGGGCGGGTAGTCTGAAAACTGGCTGGATGTCTGGGCCCAGAGTGTGATGTTCAGTGGGGTAAAATCTACTCGGAGGTCGTCAACTTACGGTATACCCCAGGGGTCAGTAGTGCGTCCGGTCCTGTTTAGTGGCTTCATTAATCACCTAGATGATGGTTCAGGGTGTATTCTCAGAGAGTTTGCAGATGATGAAAAAAATGGGAGAAGTGTGTGATACTCCAGAGCGATGGTGCTGTTCAGAGCGACCTTGACAGGCTGGAGCAGTGGGCTGCCAGGTACCTCCTGCAGTTCAACTAGGAGAAACGTAAAGTCCTGCAGCTGGGCAGGAACAAACCCAGGCACCAGTTTAAGCTGGAAAGCAGCTTGGCTTGGGCAGAAAAGGGCACCAGCTTGAACATGAGCCAGCAATGTGCGCTTGTGGTGTGGAAGGTTCATGGTATCCTGGGCTACCTTAAGCAATAGAATTCTCTGTGTGTGTGTGTGGAGAGACTGATCTTGCCTGCACGCAGCCCTGGTGAGGGCACGCTGTGTCCTTTCTGGGCTCCTCAGCAGAAGAAAGGGATGGAGCTGCTGGAGAAAGTCCATTGAAGGGTCACTAAGATGATTAAAGGGGCTAGAGCACATCATATAGGAGGAAAGGCTGAGAGCCTGTAAAAAAGAAGGCACAGGTGGGATCTTACTGAGGTCTATAAACGCTTGAAGGAAGGGTGCAAAAAGGATGAGGCCAGGCCCTTTATGGTGATGTTCGGTGACATGACAGGAGGCAGAGGATACAACCTGAAACACAGGAGGTTTCAGTGGAAAAACAAGAAACACATTTTACCTTTTTCACCTTTTTGAAAATGACTGAGCATGGAAATAAGTTTCCCAGAGGGCTTGTGGTGTCCACATCTGTGGAGAAATTCAAAAGCTGTCTGTTCAGGGCAGCTGACTCCAGGTGACCGTGCTTGAGCAAGGATGTTAGACTAGATGACCTCTGGAGAACCCTGCCAACCTCAGCCTTTCTGTAATTCTTCGATCTTACTCAATTTTTACATAGTGTAATTGGTAAAGCTAATGTCTTTCTTGCTGTTCTGTACTTTCCCAAATTCCTCATTTGCAAATACTAAAGCCACTGATAGAACAGCATGATTGAATGGGTTTTAAAGACCTGTGAGACAATTATATGGGACAAAAAAAATCTCAGAATATATTCAATAAGGTAATTAAAAGACCATCTGTGTATCAGTATTTTTTCCCCAGTAAAGAAGAAACACTCTTTAGAGTGCCATCTTGTGTTGAAACCTCAGACTGAGCCCTCCATAGAACAAAGGAGGAATTAGTGAAAAATCAACAAAATTAAATATTACAGCTAGTTTCTTTGAAGTTTGTACTCTGGTGCAGACATTTCTGCTGTTTAATATTCTTCCCATAAAATATGAACAGTAAAATACTGTAAAGCAATATTTGTAATTTTTAATGTTATTTAGCTGTAAAAATAAGCATAGTCTTGTAATTCTGATACATTTCTTCCATTAGTAAGACTACATTTTTTAGAATGTTTTTCATCCCAAAGTGCCCAGTTATGTTTTATTTACTAGGAATGACATCTTGACCTCAGTGGGTTCTTTTTGACTTGAAGAGGTCTTGGATTTCTCTGTGCTTTGAATGCAAGTCTTAAGACACCACTGAAAACACAGAAGCATTGATGTCTCAGAAATGAGTGTGCTGCTTAGTCCTGGGAAATTTCTTGAACAGAAAAAACATCACTGAGCTGTGGAGGAAAGTGTTAGGTTTACAAATATGTTTAGTCAGACTGGAGTTAAGCCAAGATGCTTGTGTAATTCCAAGATTTTTGTGGAATAACACTGTGGTCTTTCTAATCCTTACTCCACAATATAGGCTGGTTTTATCTCTTTTTATGAAAAAAGCTTTTCCAGCGACAACCCGTATTTTAATAGAATAGATTTCAAACAATTTATGTTTTACTGACAGAGTAAAATGACTGCAGTATAGCTTTTCCTGTTGCCAACAACTTACCAAAGTGCACCTTGCCCATCTAGCATTCTATAATGTTTGTTTGTTCAGCATTTATTTCTATATCTGTGAAGTAAAAATATATATTTTTAAAAGTGTGTAAGATGCAGAAAAAATCCCCAAGAAACACAGAAAATCAAATTTGAACCAGGCAAAACAAAACCAAACAGAACAAGTGACACTTCTTACTCAGCCACTGTCTACTCTCATCTTTCTTCAGGTTGTATCAGATTGCAGCTGTGGTACCTCCCTTGACTTTGAGCAGTGTGTTCCATGTAACACATGAATATGAGAGACCATTCAGAGAGTTTACCTTACAGTAAAACTAAGAGTTGGCATGGTGGAAAGTAGGAAATGGAACAGAGATTTGAAGTTCCATTTTGTTTCCGTGTCTGTTGCTTTCGTTAGGAAAAGTGGAATGGTCACTAATGGTTTCACCTTCACCATTTATTACATTTGCTGTGCGTGAGGCAATGAGCCTTCCCTGAAGCATCTCCTGTCAGATAAATGTTAGCCTTATTGGTGTCTGTGTGATATCCCTTAGGATACAGGAAAGCTCTGAGCACAGCTGCAGCCCACATTAAAAAGTTGCTAGATTGATACAGACTGTGAAAGTTTCAGCTTTTTCAAATAGAAAGAATGTCTACAAAATATTTTAGGTAGTGTATTAGTCCAGGAACCAGGATATATCATAGTGTGTAGGTGGTTTGTGTGTCTGCCAGTCTCAGTCACTGCAGAAAGAAGTGACATTTGCGTTGTAACACATGGGAACTCTGTGCTTTTTTCACCACAGCAGCAGTTGGGTGGGAGCTACTGATCATGCAAAGAATGGGGGTGGCTAAAGGAAAAGTCTGAAAACTTCAAACATTCAGAAGATGCTTTCTGGTTCTGTCATTACGTTCTGTCACCAAGCATTTGGAGTCTCAGGTTAACTGCCCATGTCTTACTTTTTTCTGGATTTTCCCCACTGGAATAATGATCCTCCTAATAGTATTTCAGCACCAGTGATCTTCACTTAGCTAATAGTTCGGCGAAAACTAATGGCTTTATGTTAATTTTCTATTTTCAAGAGAAAAAATAAAGTCTGTGTGAGACCCTGGCAGTTGGTGTTGGTGAGAGGAATTACAGTTGCCTTCTTCAGGAAGTGAACAACAAAGTCCCCCAGCCTGTCAGCGCTTGTGTCCTCAAGGTGGTGGTTGTAATCTGTGACACTGTGTGCACCTAGGATGAAATTCATATTCAGAAATACATGTTTAAGTGTCTAAACCCTATTTTGTCATCTATTTTCCCTTCGAAAACAACGGAAAATAGTAATGTAAGAAAAGGTGGTTAATCTGTACATTTGTGGATGTGAATTCCACATCAGTAAGAACATATCTATATTTCATGTTCAGACACAAAAATTCTTAGAAAGTTCAGCTTGTTGAATATTACATATACATGAACCAAAGTAAGAGTATCCAAAGATGACGTGGGAATATAATTTGTAGTATAAATGTGTTAGTGGCAGTGTTCTTGTTTGTCTAGTGTGGCTAGGGGCATTTCTCATATTTATGATCTGAAGTCAGAACAATACTGTTCCTGTGCCCAATGGCTCACATCCTATAACAAGAGAAAAGTGGACACCATAAAGGGAAACACACTGTCAACATGCAAAACATTAACAGCAGACTAAGAGCAGCCTTGAATCCCAGTTTCCCGGTAAAGCTTGTGGTTTTCTTGCCTTCTAGAACTGATTTATTAACTTAGTTTTCATATGCTTTCATTGGTTCTAGCAGGCAGAATTGCAGGCGAAACAAAAATAAGGAAATGTAAAGCTGAATAGGTAAGTCACAGTGTGTGACAAACAAGACCCCCCTCAAACATTTGCTTCCTAATTCCAAGGTAATATTTTCATTTTGTAGGGATTTATACAGTTTAAATTGTTGAGCTTAACTAGTGACTGGAGTAGAGTACACAGAAATGGCCATACCAACATCTCTTGGAATATGCTAAATAACACTAACACTGCTAACACATGTGGGAAATTTAAGTTAAAAACATCTGATTTTGTTAAATTGAGACAAATTTCAGAAACAGTATTCAGAAGTGCTTTTTGAATGACTGTAGTGTGGGTTAAAAGGCATCCAGGCTAGATATATGAAGACAGACTCTTGAAATGTCCCTCTAGCTGAAGGGTTGGGATTAGTTTCCCCGTTGTACTGTATTGGCAAAGTATATAGGGGACAGAAAGGTTCATCAAATACATAAAATGAGAAGAATTGTATTGACCCTAACAGAAGTTTCTGTTCCACTTCAGGGCTGAAATTCTGCTGTCTTGCTTTTCCTCATTATCTAGAGTTCTCTAGTATCGGCCTGAGACAAAAAAAAAAGGGCCTTTCAAATGTCAAGCATAAGTGCAATGGCTGTTTTCCTGACTTCGCTCTTCCAGATGCTCAGACACTTCTGGGATCATAACAGAGGGGCAGGAAAAAGAGTAAAGGTGACAAATCCTGTGTTCCCTTTGCCATCGTTAAGTCTCAGGATAACTTACTTTGCTTGGACTGTAAATATCAAAAATAAGTATTTTCTTAAAAGTTTTCTTCATGACAGATTTAGATTGCTCTGCTATTCCAGAGTTATTCCTTGCTCTGAAATAAAGGAAGTCTGTGTATGCTGTTGATTATTATAGTTAAAGTGGTAGTGCTGACATGCTTCCCCAACTGAAAAAATTATTTAACCATCTTCTAAATGTGGAAAACCCAAGAATAATGACAATAATAGATACCTCTTGTCCACCTTGCCATGGCACAGAGAGTTTGATCATGTTTGGCTTAATCTGCTGCCTAATGCAAGGTAACATGGCGGATAAACTAAATCAAATGGGTGACATTATTAGACTTGAAAGATGATAGCTTTTGTAAAGCAAATGGAGTGAGATTGTATCCAGAAGATTTCAGATGTTTATTCAGGTCTTGAGTCTTTGAAACCCAGCAAATTAATGTTTTAAGTGTTGCAAAACAAGTGACTACAAGTACAGCTTATTACTGGCAAAGCTCTTGCCTGAAACAGAATTCAGCTAAATCTTAGGGGATTTTTTGTGTACTTAATTTTTTTTCATTTCTGCCAGTGCTTTGTAGAGGCAGTGGCTTGAACTTCAAAGCCTACTACAACAAATGCTTTAGTAATTGTTGTAATCGCTAGACTCAGAACTTTTAGTTACGAAAGTTCAGTATCGCAAAGATAAGTTTAAGTTTCAGTGAGCTAGAATTTAATACTATACATTCACATAAATAGTATCCAGGAAGTATTCTTGATTGTTTTCAACATTGTCATAAAAGGTTGTGTTTATTGGGTAGTTTTAAGGAAGGTTTTAATTTGTATTTCTTTCAGCTGTGTGTTCATTTTGAACGCTTATAACAATTCATTGTGTGATATTACTTGAGCCTTTAAAAAGTTGGTCCTCTAATTATCGTTCAGTAAATAAGATGGAGTTGCTGTGAGGGTTGTAAACAGTTTGGAAGCCCGTGAAGACATTCCTATTTTCTTTATGTCAAGCTGTGTTCCTTTTTGTTTCTGCTTTGTTTGCTTTATGAAGGCAAAATGTTCAGTTCTCACTCATATGTAGTTTAGATAAAGCTTTTTTATTTGTGATGACATTGTGAATTATTTTTTTTTAATAGGCAAAACTTGGTTCAAAAACAAGGGGCTTTTATTTGTTTAATACCTGAAAAAAGAATGGAAGTACCTTTATTTCTTAAAATAAGTACCCTTCAAAATACAGTGTTTATGCTGTAAAAATATAATGAATTTTCTTAGAGTTTATCAATAATTTGTTAAATTGTCAAAAATTAAAAATAGCCTCTTCAAGAAATTTGTCTTTCAGATCAGAGTTTTGTGTGTGTTCTGAACAGCGTAAGAAGCTATGAAGACTAAACCTGCTTCCATTAGCTTCTGGATTTGTTCTCCATTAAGTTTAATTATGTAGGAAGTTTTCTGATAGATAGTCTTAAAAATGTTTGGGTACTATGCCTGTAATTTTGGTTTTGTGACTGTGCTGGGATTTCTTTTAAATTTGGCCTGTCTGAGTACTTAGGAGTTTTAGAGTTCTTCACTCTTGATCATCAGGTTATTAATATGTTTCTCTAATGTATCTTCCTCAATAATTGATATGTATTAATTATTTAAAATTAAAGTTGCAGTTAAAATATGAAGAATTAGCATTAATTGTGTGGGGGTTTTGTTGTAGGTATGACATGCTGAAAGCAAGAACTCAAAAGTAGAAAAAAAACAAAATTAACTTTCTTTCTTTGTATAGCCCACTGTTTGTGAACGGGAGCTCTGTGTATTTGCTTTTCAAACATTAGGAGTGATGAACGAAGCTGCAGATGAAATTGCAACTGGGGCACAGGTAGGATTATCTAATGTTTAATACATGTTGGTTTTCTGTAGTTTACTCAGTCTTCTCAGTCTCTTCCAGTATGTGTTTTGACTTGTATTACCATATGAGTAGTGTTTGGTAAGTATTATTTATTTGTCCTCTGTTATAGCTGTAAATGCACTGGTTTATGCGTGGTGTATTCAAACAGTACTAATGAGGTGTTTCCATTGTTTTGCTTCCATGTAATTAGAGTAACTGTGTTTTCATGTCCTGTTGTATTCAATTAGGTCACCTGGGTTGTTAATAAAGGCAGCCATTGTAATTTGGAGATAATTCACATTTATTTTCACCTAATGAGCCATTACGACGCTCATGCAATTAGTAAGTTACTTCCTGTTCATGGTCTTGGGATGCAGGGATCCACTGAGCATCTGTTGTTTCGTTCATCAAATAGCAGTGGGAAAGTCCTTACTGATATTGCTACATAGGGTTCTTTCTTCTTCTCAAGGATCAGGAATTTAATGTAAGTGTGCTTCCTGACTCTAAATTCAGTTATTGATGTAGTTATAGCCCTATCAGTGTTTTCTTGAAATGTTTTAAGTTGTGCTTCCAAATCACTAACCTAATGTTTCATTAAAAACGAAAGTTAAAGGATCTTATGTTTAAGGTCCCCTTAAGATCTTTTGTTAAAAGTTTGCACATCTTAAGGAAAAGTGCTCTTGTCTCCAATTTTCTGGTTACTGTGCTTCTACACAGTAAGCAACATGGGTTTTTTAGAAGAGCAAACCTTCAGGTTTTTTAACTTTAACTAGCACTAGTGAGTCTGGCCACTGGAAGTAAACTATTCGGGTAGATGCCTGAATACAACCACGAGCATATCCTCAAAGGAAGAAAGTTGCAACAGTGTACACCAGCTTCCTGACTTGAGTATATGACTGTGGAATCGGATCAGCAGCTCTTCATCTGACGTCTCAAGACCATTGGAGGGCTGTATTTGCTACATCTTGATACCAAACATTGGGATGACAGTTTAGGCTTATAAGAAATGGAAAGAGGTGTGCAGATGAAGCCCTACCTCTTCCTCAGCCTGGAGTCCTGTGAGAATTTTATTTTTTTAATTCAGGCACTTACATGTTGTATGTACATTTAGAATCGTGGAATCACAGAATAGTTTGAGTTGGAAGGGACCTGTGTAGTCCTACACCCTGCCAAGAGCCAGGACAGCTTCAACTAGCTCAAGTTGCTCAGAGCCCTGTCTGACTTGACCTTGAATGTTTCCAAGGATGGGGCATCTACCATGTGCTGGTGTTTCACCACCTTCACTGTAAAAATCTTCTTCTTTATATCTAGCCTGTATCTCCGTCCTTTAGTTTAAAACCTTTACCCCTGGTCCTATCACTGCAGGTCCTGCTAGGAAGATTTTCCCCATCTTATCATCCCTCTTTAGGTACTCAAAGGCTGCAGTAAGGTCTCTCAAAAGCCTTCTCATCCACAGGCTGAAGAACCCCAGCTGTCTCAGCCAGTCTTCATCAGGAAGGCATTCCAGCCTTCTGATCATTTTTGTGGTCCTCCTCTGGGCTTGCTTCAGCAGGTGTAGGTCTTCCTTACGCTGGGGATCCCAGAGCTGGACACAGTGCTCAGGGGTGCTCTCATGAGGGCAGAGGGGCAGAATCCCCTCCCTCCCCTTCCGGCCGCATTGCTCTGGATGCAGCCCAGGACACGTTTGGCTCCCTGAGCTGTGAGTGCTCATGGCCGGGTCGTGTCCAGCCTCTCACCCACCAGCACGCCCAAGTCCCTCTGGCAGAGCTGCTCTCAGTCTGTTCATGCCCAGCCTGTGCTGGTATCAGTGGTTACCGTGACCCAGGTGCAGCAATTTGCACTTGGCTTTGTTGAACTTCACAAGATTCCCATGGGCCCACTTCTCCAGCTTGTACAGCTCCCTCTGGATGCCATCCCATCCTTTGGGCACATCAGTTGCACCACTCAGCTTGTGTAATCTGCAAATTTGCTGAGAGAGCACTTGATCTCACTCTCTATGTCATTAAATAGTGCTGGTCCCAATATTGCCCCCTGAGGAACGCCAGTCATCACCAGTGTCCATCAGGACACTGAGACATTGACCTCTACCATCTGGATGCAACCGTCCGACCAATTCCTTATCCACAGAACTGTCCATCCATCTAATTTGTATCTCTCCGATTTAGAGAGAAGGATGTTGGAGGGGGCTGTTTTAAAGACCTTACAGAATATAAATGACATCTGTAGCCCTTCCCTTGTCCACCAGTATAGTCACTCCATCACAGAAGGCCACTGGGTTGGTCAGGCAGGACTTGCCCTCAGTGAAGCTGTGCTGGCTGTCCCAAATTGCCTCCTAGTTCTTCATGTGCCTTAGCACAGCTTCTGGGGGGTCAGTTGCATGCCCTTCCCGGGCACAGAGGTGAGGCTGACAGGTTGGTAGTTTCCAGGGCCCTCCTTTCTACCCCTTTTTAAAATGCAATGTCTCCCTTTTTCCAGTAATTTGTGACTTCACCTGACTGCCATGCCTTTTGAGTTAGCATGGAGAGTAGCTTGGCAACTCTGTTGTCCAGTTCCATCAGGATTCTGGGATGCATCTTATCAGGTCCCTTAGACCTCTCTATGTTCACATTCCTCAGGGGCTCTCAAATCTATTCTTTGCTGACAGTGGGAAGCACTTTGCTTCCCCTACTTTCTGCCTTGAGCTTCATCCGCTCAAGGATGAAGGTGTGTGAAGGAGAGACTGCCAGTGAAGACAGGCAAAGAGCTGTCAAGTTCCTCGGCCTTCTCATTGTCTGCCATTGCCATTTTGCCAGTCGTGTTCAGAGAGGGGTGCACTTTCCTTGACCTTCCCTTTCTGGCTCACATACCTTCAGAAGCCTTTTTATTATTCTTTGCATCTCTTGTCAAGTTCCTCTCCAGTTGGACCTTGGCCTCCCTCACCCCATCCTGACACAAGTGGGCAATATCCCTATATTCTTCCCAGAATATCTATCCCTGCATCCACGGCCTGTGCATTTCCTTCTTCCCTCTTAGTCTTACCACGTGGTCTGAAGTCATCCATGCCAACATCTTGTCTTCCTTTCCTGATTTCCTACACATGGGGATTGAGAGCTCTTGCACTCTGCGGAAGGCATCCTTAAAGATCTGCCAGCTCTGATCTGTTCCTTCGTCCCTGAAAGCAGTTTCACAGGGGCTCCTATTGAATAACTCCTTGAACAGCTGGAAGATCACTTTCCTAAAATTAGGAAAGAATTAGGTATAAGCTTTTTTAAGTAGAGCTAACTAAGTAGAGGAGAGGTGGCCCTGGTTAGCTCTCACTCAGTGTTTTATGTAGGTATCATTGTTGCAGGCATATGCAGAACTTGCTTTAGATCTGTGGGGTACTTCTACATTTACAGAGCTTTGCTGTAGAGTTCTGAAGTGATTACAACCTTAAGAGTGCTTAAAAGAGATGAGGGGTTTTGTCTATTGTCCCATTGGGGAAAATATTTATTATAGTTTATTGTTTAGGTGGCTAAATTCTGCTAAGTTTCACTTTAGTGATAGCATTGCAACCAGCTCACTCTATTGGATCTGGCTTAGCCTCTCATTCCTGTTTGCAGAAACAGTTCATCGGTTCTAGAGTTTGATCCATCTGAGCTCTTTTTGTCGTTAGTTTAGGACAGTGTGAATCACAGCATAGACTGTCAGCACAGTAGTTATTTCTCCAACAGCCTAGCAAGCTTAGGCTGACTAGTAAAAGGTAGGCATTCACATTTTGTCTGATTAATCCTCCTCCAAATCATTTTGTCTAGTGAAGAAACCTAAATACAGGTTCCTGTCATTAGAAATCACATCCTGTTTTCTTCTTCTGTGCTTTCAGCTAGTTTCCTAAGGTGTACAGCCCTACTTTGCTACTCCAAATAATCTGATGGCTTCTCCTTAATAATAAGTGGTGGTACTTTCTAAAACTTTCCAGCCTGAACTCAAGTTGCCTTGTATTAGTCATGTAGTCAAAATGCCTGAAAATTAGATGTCTGATTTCTTGATAGTTCACACTATTTGAAAAGTCTCTTGAGAGTGAGAGGCACTGTCTGAGGGACTGATGTCATAAGAGGAATTGTCATCACCACATGTTGTCTTGTCCTAATGAAAGTGTTTTAATCCTTACTTCTGTACCTCCAATTAAGGAGGAGGAGTTCACACTCAGTTTCAAGGACATCTGCTAGATCCACAGCACTTCCCCCAAGAAATGCGTATGCAAGGCTGTATTATAAGGTTTCTATTAGATTCACCGTGCAGTTTAAGTTGTTTTGCATTGCATCAACTCAAAACAGTGAAATCAGAGGAAGTCAGATGTGAAAAAAAAGCAGAGTTGGAAACAATCTGGGAGTCAACCGTTTGTTTAAAGGAGGGCTTGGGGATTGTGTTCTGAGTAGAACTGTGCCAGTTTTAAGGCAGTATTCCATCATGCAAATCATAAAGCAAGACAGCTTTGAGTCTCTGCATTAAGAGATCTGGGGACTCAAACAGCTCTTCCCTAGTAGTGTTTTGTGACTGTAGACTAAGAAGAGCTTCTCAGAAGCAGGGTGAATGCTCAATTTCACAGCAATACATTTACACAGGGGTAGGTCTGCTGCCTGATCTGGTTGCTGGTCTCCTTTGTAAATGCTAGTCCATATGCCCTATTTTGAAACATTCATCACGCATACAGATAGTATAAACTGGAAAGTAACTAGGGAACCAATGGGGAAGCGATCATTATTTAAGTAATTTCATTTTGCAATATATGTGAGATATTTAGTAACTAGAACTAACAGAATATATTAAAACTGATGGAGAAAATTGTCCATTCATGATGAAGGAACAGAGGAGGAAAACGGCAACTGTATGACTCACCACAGCGCAGTTCTTTTTCCCTTTCATCATTGTTCTTATTTTCATTCTGCTTCTCTAAAGGACCATAATTTTTTTCCATCCAAATGATCAGATACAGTGGCAGATGTACAAAATCTTCTAGAAGAGTGTGAGCTGTGAGATGAGATCTGATCCATGTGGAGTCGTGGGAGGAACCAGGGATATCTACTAGCTACAGCTTGTCTCAGCTTTTTCTTTCTTTCATGGAAAAGTCTATTTTCACACAGGAATGTTTTCAGAAGCACAGAAAAAACAGGGGGAAATGAGCTAATCTGCAGCTACTTTTTAATGTAGCAATTTTGAATTTCATTATGAGCTGGATTTATATTTCACAGCTGCCAGAAAGCTGCATTCTCTCATGTTTGTTATTGCTGTATTCTATTTTTAACTTCTGAATTACGTATTTTGAAACAATTACATGGGAATCTGTGTCTAAGTGGTGTATGTGCTTATGTGCACACACATGAATATGTATCTGTGTGCTCATTACATGCACAATCCTGTGCAAAAATCATGAAAATCATAGATATTCAAAGAAGTGCTGTAATTTTGTACAACAGGATGGGAAAAAGAAGATCCCCTGGTGTGAGCTGTGCAAATGACTGTTAAATCATTGCAGTATTCTGGCCTTAGCAGAAGCAATGTTTTCAAGTGTTTCTGTGATTACAGTCTTCACGAGAAGAGCAGAAAGTGGTACAAATTTGACAGACCATTCTTTGGTTTTGAGCAACATTTTTACTGGCATCTCTATACAGAGATACACAGAACCAGCACAACCTCATTTCCTTAGTGAATAAATTTTAAAGGAATTAACACATGCACAAGAAAAAGCAGAACTTCAATGAATTTGATACTATAATACTTTTAGTACTAGATACTGGTCCTAGTTATATGCGCCTGGAATAATATGTCATGGCTGAACCCAAACCCTGTTGAGGTCAGTGAAAAAAATTTAGTCCTAAACTATCTCCTGTGGATAATACAGTTTGGGCAGTATAGGTAACAATGAAATATGATGTATCTATAATGTGTAAAAAAAAGCAGACTGGAATATAATATATATAATTATATGTATAACATAAAAATATGTATAATTATACAATATAAAAGTATATATTTTGAATAAAATTTTTGAATATGTCTTTCTTTATCACCAGGTGGTTGATCTGTTAGTATCCATGTGTCGGTCTGCATTAGAGTCACCTAGGAAAGTTGTCATTTTTGAGCCATATCCTTCTGTAGTTGATCCTAATGATCCTCAGATGCTGGCCTTTAACCCCAGAGTAAGTAGTTGCCTTTAATTATGTCATTGCTTGGTTTTAGTCATACATGAGGTTCCAAAGCAAAGACTTCTTATGGAGGAGTCTCCTTTATTACGAGATGCAGCTCTAGAATATAACAGAAGCAGGACTGTTTTCAAAACTTTGTGGCTTTTATTAATCGTCGCTGAAAAGGTACTTGAATATAAACTTGTCCTGGTTCTGGCCTGGACAGGGTTAATTTTTACAGTAGCCAGAATTGGGCATGGCTAAGACCAGGAGATTATTCTATACCTCACATCAGTGCTGGGAGCAAGGGGAAGGGAGTCTCTTCCAGGGAAAAGGGTTCCCCTTTTGCTTGGCAGAGGGAGCAGTTGGATATTATTTATTGCTGGTTTTCTTATTTCATTGCTGTTTCCAGCTGATTGTTGTTACCTCAACCCTTGATCTTTACCTTTGTGCCCCCCAATTCTCTTCTCTGTCCCAGCAGGGGGAAAGGGGAAGGAGGAGGGGGAAGGGGAAGTGGAGAGTGAGCAGTGCTTGGTTTCAATGGGAACACTAAATTGGAGAATACCATCCCTAAACCATGGCAAAACTGTAGGTTATGTTAAAGCCAAGAAACTTTTCTAAGGGACAAATTCTAGATGCAAAATTTTATATTCTAAGTGTCTTTTCACTCATTGTGCACGTTGGACGCAAAAGGAAAGCTGGCCTTTGAGAGATACAGGTCATGTTAGCCAGGGGATTTCCAGTCCATCTTTTCATTCTCAGAAGTGTCATTGCCGTCATCTCATTTACTCACTGCAAGCAGTCATTTCCTTATATGTAATTTTACCAGATGTTGACAGTTGAGTTTTGTACAAGCATCAATTTTGAAGTAAAGAACTGTGCTTGCATTGCCTGCTCCTTGGGCTCCCAATGCTGCCTTTCAGGAAAGCCCTCAAGCTGTGAATATTCCATCTCCTTTAAGCCATTTCCCCATGGCATAGATGAGAACTTGGCATGTCTTGCACTGGGATGCATTTCACTCTTTCTGAACAAAGACCAGCTAGCCAGGAGTTCTTTCTTAGGAGAGGCTGAGGTGTTCTGTAGTGTGTTGGCAAGACCTAAAGATGGGGAAAAGCGGAGCTCCTGGGGGTGACACGTCATGTGGAGTGGATGAAGCACAGACTGTTAAGCCTGTTCACTCAGGACAGGTGGACCTGTCTGGTAGTGGTTCCCAAGCAGTAGGTCAGCAAAGATCAGGGTCAGGCAGAGGGACCACTGAAGCACCTATGAAGTTTTATAGAGCTGTTAGCAAAGGAAACACATCTGTTTATACTCATTTCATTTAAAATCTATTTGGGGCACTGCATTATTTATCTCAAGAGCATGTTGTCCAAATAACTGTGTTTAGTTACAAATGTTTGTTTAAAAATGAGCTGATTTTTGGAGTGTTTTGGAGATCCCAGTGAAAGTCAAAGAAAAAAGATCATAACAGGATTTTTTCAAGGAATTTTCCTGGACAATGAATGAGAGTTGGTGTACAAGGTGGAATAAAGCTGATGGTTGGAAATGTTTGAAAGAATTGATTTGCCCAACATTCCTCGTAGCTTTGGTTTTATACACACTCAAAGAATACAGTTTTTTGTGGAGCCAAAGACTAACATTCTTTGAACTTATTTGTGTGTTTTGTGTTACATCAGAAGAAGAACTATGACCGAGTCATGAAAGCATTGGACAGTATCACTTCCATCAGAGAGATGACACAGGTGAATTTAAAAGTACTTACCTAATTTAATCACTGTTTCTACAACTTGAAAGCTGTTTATATTGCCTGCCTGTGACAGGTTGGGAAGTCAATAGTCAATAGTATCATCTCTTTCCTATATAACTCTAATAATATTAAAATGTTTATTCAAAATAACAAACCTAGAGTAGCCATAATGGCAGTTAAATAAAAGTCATGAAGTAGAACTCAGATATTTTGAAGTTTAAATAAGAGATAATAACAGCAGAATGGGACATTGTAATGAGGTAATCACCAACTGCTGTATTTCTGGAAATACCAAAGCCAAAGACCTTTACTTCCAGAGCAGAAGAAATTGATTTTGTGTCTGTGTTCTGAATGATATTCAGAATGACATGATATTTATTTCTATTATAGCAAAACTCTCAATCAACTAAGTGTAGATGGGGACTTGGAAGGTTGGGTCTCTTGGATTTAATCTCATATTATTTGTCATGGCATATCTGATGGTCATATTTCTGGTTATTGTTACACTCCTTTCCCAAAAAAACCACCTGGTTATAATTGGTTGTTTAAATCTGTTCCATATATCTTGCTTTTCCAAGTGCAATATAAATGTATCCTCTCAACAGTTTTCAGTTCTTGTTCTGTGTGTATTCACAAAATACTTTGGGATTCTTGAATGAAGAATGTATGGAGAGGAATAAAATAAATTGAAAACTAAAATTCACATTTTTTTGTTAATTTGTATAACATCTTATAAAAATTGAAAAAATTGGGTGTTTCTGTGATTTCTTATCATGTCTTTTAAAAATAAAAAGTAATTACTATTTTGGGTTTTTTAAATGTTAAAATAATTCTTGGACTAGTAAGTTTTTTAAAGGGGTGCTTCACACTGTGATTGGAATCAGGACAGGTTTTCAAAGAAATTATAATATGACATGGTATTTATACCTTGAAACTGTTAAAAATACCAAAGTGGATTATTTTGGGTTTCTTTGTGAGACTTAATTTTGTGAAGTTCCAGTCCAATTTCTTAATCAAGAGCCAAACAAAAATGGTTGTCTTCTTCTGTTCTCCCTGAGATCACCAATGTTTGCTATAATATAGTCATTTTGATGCTAATTATATGCTTATTATTTTACTCCAGGGAAAATTGTTGCTATATTAATTCTTTTTGTCAAAAGACATTTATAACTCTACTATGTCGTATATCAGTAAAACTGTGATTTAAACCTACGAATGAGTCCCATGAATTAATTTTAATAGATGAAATCATGGGCAATGTAAGATAAAAATTCAACCTATAAATAACATAATTACTCTTTTCTAGGCACCCTACTTGGAAATAAAGAAGCAGATGGATAAACAAGACCCTCTTGCACATCCTCTTCTACAATGGTATAAAGATTCGAGATAATAATTATTAAAGTACCATTTGTAATGAATAATCACTTGACCAGTGTAATTTGGTGTAAGGTCACCCTAATAATTAATGTTGATATTTTCAACTGCAGCTGTTCTGGACTGTTTCTGGACCTTATCTGGGTCCTCTGATCTCATTTTCTAATTAAGGTTGTGCCTACTTCCATCTGATACGTTTAAAGGCCTGCAGCGGGGTGCTTTGTGGTAGACATTCATAACACATTTTTAAGAAGTTCAGTTTGGTTACCGTGTCTAATACGTCTGTTTCTTGTTTTAGGGTTATTTCTAGTAATAGATCACATATTGTGAAGCTACCGGTGAATAGGGTAAGTGTCTGTGGGTTCTCTATTATTTTCTGATGTTTTATGGCTTATATTAGCATTTTAGGTGGGAGTTTACTAGCAAAACATAGGTGTCTGCATTCAAACTGATTGTGTGGACTCTAATAGTCAAGAAAGTTTCAGGTCACAATTTTTAGAATCGTGAATATCTAAAATAGGTCAAGGGAATAATGTTCATAAAAAGCCTATTTGATGTGAGTAGCTCAAATACAGGTGTCTACCTTGTAGTCATCTGAGATTAGGTGAGAAGTACATCACATTTTGTTTTGTTACCGTATAGAATATTAGATACAGAATTGTACAGAAAGCAGTGCACACAAACACGATGTACGAGGAGATCCACTTATAAGTAATCCTGATTAAGGGTGTAGTAAGCTGCAGCCTTACGAATAACCTTAATTCAAAGCCAGCTCTGATCAGAATACCATGATGAAATTGTTCAGTTTAATTATTAGAGCCATTCATAAACTGAAATCTATTTTCAAAAATTTCCATATGTTTCGTAAACTGAAAAACATTTTACTATTTGATTTCAGCTGGAAACTGTGGAAGTGAGACCAGTTTCAACTTAGTTCATGTAATATTTAGACGCAGTCATGTATTGTGTGGAAAAGCATGATATCCTTAAGGATTTCCATCAGGGAAATACAATACTTTCATATTAATCAACTTCTCTTCACATGTGCACTCTTACATTTTCCAGCAACTGAAGTTTATGCACACTCCCCACCAGTTCCTTCTTCTCAGCAGTCCACCAGCCAAAGAATCCAATTTCCGAGCTGCTAAAAATCTCTACGGGAGTACCTTTGCATTTCAGTGAGTACATATATTCATAATAACCAAAGGTTATTGAAATGCCATGCTATTTTTTGATTCTGGCATTTGAGGTTTGCAGCTGTGAAGCTGTGAGTCTACTGTTTTAAAGGATTTCTGGTCTCATTTTGCATTTTACACTGTGAATTTTACCGCTTTCTTTTTTATTTTGTTCAGTGGTTCACACATTGAAAATTGGCATTCCATCCTGAGGAACGGCTTAGTTGTTGCTTCCAATACGAGGCTGCAGGTAAATAAACAAAACAGACTTTAGCTTACCCTGTACATGCTTGATTACATACTAGCTTCAGCAAGTTTTCAAGGGGTTTCATATGGTAGCCATATAGGTGGAAAAATGGATGATTTCAAATACCACCTTGTTTCCTGTAAAAAGTACTTTTCTGATGCAAATAAGATGAAGTAATATGTCTGCTAAAACGTCTAGAAAATCCCTTTGCTGGAATCAGTGTCTCAGTTCTACATTGCAGAGCAGCACCTCCAGGAGGCTTTGCTCGGTGCTGCTTAAAAGTGGTCGGAAGTGCAAGTTAGAGCGGCCTGAAGTGTCTCCGTGTCAAAGGATCCAGAAACATACTAGATTTACAGGAACGGGGTTTGCAGCACTTTCTCTGCTCCTCTGGTCTTTGGGAATGGAAGCATGAGTGCGCTGGCCACAAGGGATTTATTGCAAACTTCTCAGACTGAACCATCAGGAGACCACTATTGCAGAGCAAAGTAGGCACTACAGAGTGACTGGGGAGCTCTAATGCAGAGTGTTTTAACACTGTGGTTTTGACAGCTCTCCCCAGAGCTGAGTCCATGTACCTTGAAAGAGGATCCCAGGGTGTATTTGGTCACATACAGAAGCACTCTTTGTAGGCATCCTCCATAGGAATATTAGAGTTAAAAACGGAAATCACAATTTTATATATAAACCTTAAGTAAAATTCTGTTTGGGAATCTAGACATAGTTTCCAGGACATATATGCATATATTTTAGTTTTATAACTAAAATATGGGCATGATTTTTTAAAAGACTTCTTTGAATACTGTTAATTACCTGGCAATAAATTAGTACAGTGGGCAGATTCTGTTCCTGTATTTCTGTTCCTGTAATTATTATCATTTTTTCCAGGTAACCAAATTAATGCTAAATAATCACTCTGCTCTTTTTCAGCTCCATGGTGCAATGTTTGGAAGTGGAATCTACCTTAGTCCATTGTCAAGCATATCATTTGGTTACTCAGGTGATACTTATAAATCACTCTGAAGTTGGAGAAATATAGGGGTGTATCTCACTCTACTGCTTTTCTTACTGTTTAAAACACTGTATTCAGTTTTATTTTTGTCAACCGTGATTTAATTTATTCAAAAAAGAGAAAATATTTTTTTAATATAAATAATAAATTAGAAAACTCCCTTTTTACATACTGTCCATATTGTTGAAGGTGCTTAGAATTCTTATACTTCTTTTTTGAAGTAAATGTTAGCTAATAGTGAATGCTATGTGTAGTAGAGCAGGTCTTGATGATTCAGCTGAAATCCAACTTTGTGGTTTTTGTCAATACCTGCCTAAGTCCATCTAACTTCACCTATGAATTAATGGTCTTTTATGACCTGATCTGAAAAAACAAGTATTCATCAACAGACATGTTCAACCCTGTATATTTAAGAGTATTCCCAAATATCACCATGTCAGGATTACATAGAAAGTGCAGTTCAGTGTGTTTATTTTAGCCTGAGGACAAGAAAGAACATAATTTCTCCCACTAGTGAATCCTAAAGTGAGTTGTGCAGAGTTTTCCATATAGGAATTAAATCATAAGCAGAAGCATAATAAAAATGAGACACATAAATGTGTATATTGAGAAATTAAAGGGATTTTAAAATATGGTGACTTTCTCCTTTAGGTATGTGGTATTTACTACTTCCTCACATATGAAAGTGCAGGTATATAGTTTAATTTGTGTTTGTGTGCATGTAGATGATGCTGAGAGTTTTAGTTACGCTTTCTGGTACTCAGTGTTTCTAGGTCATGGTTTAGGAGCTCAGCCTTTTGAGCTACTAATTGCGGAACTTCAACATAATTATCTCTAGATGCACTTTTAGCTTTTCAGAGATTACATGAGTATGAAAGCTCCTTAGGACTCACTAAAAGTGCTGTTTGAAGTATCATTATGTAACAAATTGGCTGTCTTTTTGGACAGTATTGCTTTGTCAACTTCAATGTGTTACTGCTCCTCTCTCTGCCTGTCTTGGCCCCTTCCATCCTGTCTCCTCCAGAAAGGAGACTTGTGTTCCACTGAAATGGGTAATCCTTGATGCCATTAAAAACCATGGAAGAGTCCTACACATCCTGTTCCTTCAAAGAGTTAGACTTCCCCGTAATTCAGTCTGTATTTGCAAAGTGCCAAGAAATGGAAGTGTTCAACGTCAGGTTAGATGGGGCTTAGAGCAACCAGGTCTAGCAGAAGGTGTCTTTAGCCATGGCAGTGGGATTCGAACGAGATGATCTTTAAGGTCCCTTCCAACCCAAACCATTTCATGATTCTATGAAATACAGGATGCTGGAAATGCAAGGAAGCCCATAGTATCATACAACACAGGAATTTTATATAAACCAACATGAGGGATATGAATGAGATCTAGGGCACAAACGTAGATGTTTCAATTTCTCAGCTGGAAACTGGATCAAATGTGACTGACAAATAATTTAATATTTTTCATGTAGATAAAGGGATCAAACCAAGGTATCTTTTAAAACTAAAATTGCCTACTCATAAAAATTAATTAGACTTTTAATAAAATTCCATAAAGTCCCTAAGATGAATATCCAAAGTTCTTTCTCTTGTGATTTTTTGCTGTCCCACCCACAGTAAATCAGACTTCTACTTCAGTGTGAGTAGGGTCAAGTAGATTCAGGACATGCTGACCTACAACCCAGTTAAGCCACTACATAAGAACATTCCTGATCTGAATGCAGTGGCATTTAAGCTCAGGTTTATCTGCTTTTGCACCTACTTAATGCTAACTTGACTTTGCTAATGTCTTTGCAATATGTGCAGAGGTACCTGTAATTTACAGGATTTTATATTGTGATACTCTGTGACAGAGTTAACTAGCTTTCTGAGTGCCATGCAAAGGACTGTGATTCCCACTGTGCTGCCTCTTCCGTTCTCGTACTTAACTCTGCTTTTTATGATATTTATAGGCCAGGGTATCTTACATTATTTTAATATTCCTAGGGATGAACAAGAAGCAGCAGAAGGTGTCAGCTAAAGATGAACCAGCTTCAGGCAGTAAGGGCAGTAATACGTCACAGGTATGGTACATCAACCATCTCTGGAAGATTTGTGGATTTTATTAGTGGGAACTTAGTAGCTGAAAAAGAGGTAATATTATTCCCTTTGTGCAAGTTACCAGTTTTATTGCACTGAATGAAATCAACAACTTCAGAGACTGCAAATATTAAATACAGCCCAACTACTTTAGTAAAAATTTATGGGGCATATTGCAGATCTTGTGCTGTTCTTTTCCAAGTAGAAGAATTTAGGAAGAGAATGAAAATGAAATACAGGTTGCGTTATGACCTTTAGCAAGCCCTTGCCTTCTGAGTTTTAGACTTCTAGAAGAATGATGCAAAATAAATTGACAGTGGTTATTCCTGGGAAATGAGCAACATTTAATTGACAGCAAGTTATTTTTTATTTTTCATGATATTCATGAACCATTAAAATTCTGCTATATCTAAAGCAAGCACACAGCATCTATGCACAGGGCTAAATTTCAAGAAAGAAATCTTAGCATCTGTCTCCATGATTAACACATAGAAAATTACAGAATAATCTGGCTTTGAAGATAGATTGGCGTATCCCAGCAGAAGTTCTCAGAAGTAGGAAGGCCAATAAAATATCAGGATAGTGACCAAGGAATTGGTGACTAAATTCACCTTTCTTCTCTTTTTTTTTTTTCTGATACCAATTTTTTTATTGATAACACTGATATTTCTGATCACATTTTTGATTCTGTAATAATTAGGAATTTTAGATACTATTTTTTGAAGGCGTTCAAATCCCTCCTATAATAATAATATAAATGGGGTTTTTTTATAAATTCTGTTACATTTAGAAATAAGAGACAGACTGCCTCTATCTTTGTTCATTAATAAGCCACTGAAAGTAGCAGCTATTGCCTTTGTTGCTTTTTCACTCAGTTTGTTTTACTGCACTAATTCTGTTTTCTCACATTTTTACATCTCAGTCACAGAAGAAAGGACAGCAGTCACAATTCTTGCAAAGCCGTAACTTAAAATGCATAGCCTTATGTGAAGGTAAGCTGAAAGCCCTTGTGGAACTGTTTTAGTCATGGCCACAGGGTGCGCAAATTACAGGGTGCAAATCAGTGAGACCTTTAGTTGGTTGTTTAGGCAAGAAACTACTGGCAGGTGTAGGAGTACCTGCTCAACAGCTGACCTTTTTACTTCAGTAAGAACATTTCCCCTCTTTGAACAAAACCTGTAG
Organism: Corvus cornix cornix; assembly: GCF_000738735.6. Taxonomy (NCBI): domain Eukaryota; kingdom Metazoa; phylum Chordata; class Aves; order Passeriformes; family Corvidae; genus Corvus; species Corvus cornix. Next base: position 8,792,691 of record NC_046357.1, on the reverse strand, counting down.
CACATGCTGAATTTTCATGGAATGTCATATACACATAGTGACTGTTCATCTGATCTGTGTTTCAAATGTGATCATATTCCTAAGCCATCAGGAAAACCCAGGTCATGTCCTTTATTTGAAGCACTGACTTCTTTCAAGCTCTTGCAAAATGCTTTAAACACATAAAGGTCAGAAAAAAACACCTTTCATATAGAATTTCCAAATAATCTTTTACTGTTCAGACAAACATACTGATCATCTGGCAACCAGTATGTTCTTTTTGTTTCCTTCAGAAATTTTGGGAAGTTAAAATCTAATGCTTGAGTACAGTCATTCTTGAAAGAATTGGCTGTTCTTTTAATAACTAGTGAAACCTCAGCAGGTTTTGAGAACAAATTGTGACATTTGAATAAGAATTGCACCGGTAGTTAGGAACTAGTCTTGGAAATTATATTAAACTCAATTTGCCCTTCATTTGGAGCATTTGTTTGTTTTAAAGAGTGAAAATTAAGACAGAAGGTGGAAAATGTGTTATTTCAAAATAGAAGCTTTCAGCTGTACATGGTTAAGGATCTGTCAGTCAACATGAAAATGCAATTTGAACTGTACAGAAAAATAGAAATTTAGTTCTAAAACTTCCATAAGGAACTAAATCAATTACTTGGCCTTTAATGCCTGAATTTTTAAATGTAAATTATGTCTTTCACAAGGACTTTTTCATACATGTTGTTGCTTTCTTTGTACTTACTAATGGATTACCAGTTTTATATGGGTGAATTTTAAATATTTGGTAAATGCATTTTGTGGCTTTCATATTCATTTCTCTGTGTAGAGAAGGTCGTTTAGGGGAGGTGGTTAATAAAGATTTTATGTAAAATTAATTACAAAAAATGTTTGTTAAAAATTTCAATTCATGGAACAAATGGTATCAAAATTGAATATGCATGCAGTTATGTTAGTGTTAGGATAAGATAAACCTGGCTATTTCAGTTTTAAGGGACCTACAACTGTCACCTAAGTCCAATCCTGACCTATTCAGGGGTGCCCAAACGTTAAGGCATGTTATTAAGGGTATTGTTTAAATGTCCTTTAAACACTGACAGGTTGGGTGCACCAACCCCTCTGTAGGAAGTCTATTCCAGGGTTTGACCACTTGTTATGGTTCAACCCCAGCCAGCAGCCAAGCCCCACGCAGCCACTCCCTCACTCCCCCCCAGCAGGACTGGGGAGAGAATTGAAAAGGTAAAAGCCAGAAAGCTCATGGGTTGAAATAAAGACAGTTCAATAGGCAAAGCAAAAGCAAACAAAGAAATTAATTCACTGCTTCCCATGGGCAGGCAGGTGTTCAGCTATCTCCAGGAGAGCAGGGCCCCATCACGTGTAGAGGTTACTTGGGAAGACAAAACACCATCACTCCAAATGTATCCCCTTTCCTCCTTCTTTCCCCCACTTTATGTGCTGAGCATGATGTCACATGGTCTGGAATGTCCCTTTGATCAGTTGGGGTCACCTGTCCCAGCTGTGTCTCCTCCCAACCTCCCATGAATCCCCAACTTCCTTGGAGTGTGGCAGTACAAGAATCAGAAAAGGCCTTGGCTCTGTGTGAGCCCTGCTCAGCAATAACAAAAACATCTCTGTATTATCAACACTGTTCAGCACAAATCCAAAAACTGACCCATACCAGCTACTTGGAGGAAAGTAAACTCTACCCCAGTCTAACCCAGCACACTACCCTCTCAGTAAAGAAATGTTTCATAATGTCCAGTCTAAACATCCTCCAGCACAGCTTTGAATCATTCCCTCACATCCTGTAACTGCATACCAGGGAGAGGTGCTCAGCACCTCCCTGTGCCCTTCCCCTCCTCAGGAAGCTGCAGAGAGCAGCAAGGTCACCCCTCAGCCTATTTTTCTCCAAACTAGACAAGCCCAGATCCCACCACCACTCTCGAGGACATGTTTTCCGGCCTTCCCACCAGCTTTGTTTCCCTCCTCAGGATGTGCTGAAGGACCTTCCCATCCTTCTCCACCTGCAGAGCCCAGCAGGGCCCACGCTGAGGCTGCCCCAGGGCTGAGCCCAGCAGGACCATCCCCTCTCTGTGCCAGCTGTGCCATGCTCGGTGCTCTGGGAGGGGGTTTGCCCTCAGGGCTGCCCGGGCACTGCTGACCCACACCGAGCCCAGCACCAGCCAGCCCCACATCCCCCTCTGCAGCTGTCCAGCCACTCCACTCCCACTTTATCCCTGTGCCTGGCGTTACCCCATCCCAGGTACAGAATCCAGCATTTGGACTTGTCAAATTTCATCCCATTAATGATTGTTCAATCCAATCTGCAAGGCCTCTTGTCCCTCCAGAGATTCAACAACACCTCCGAGTTTGGCATCAGCACGCTTGGTAACTGTGTATTCACCTGCTGCATCCAGATGGTGGATAAATCCACAGAACAGAACTGGGCCTGGAATGGAGGCCTGAGGAACACCACTGGTGTGACCAACCAGATGTAGCCCCATTCACTACAACCCTTGGGCTCAGTCCCTCAGCCAGTTCTTCACCCACCACACCACGAACCTGCTCGTCCCACAGCTGGACAACTTACACAGAAGGATTCTCTTTAAATGCATTTAGATAGCTTCAAGTGCAGATTGATAGTATAGCTTCTAGGTAGCAATAAAAAGCTTTCTTTCCTGTGTTCTCATTCTGCTGGTGAACAGCCTATCATCAAATACATGGAGCAAGTTTCAGCAAGCTTTTTGAACCTCTTGAGTCATAATTGCTATGGTTACTTGTTTTAAATATTTGGTAGTATTGCACATCCCAAATTCGCCATATAGCAGTTTCAGTCTTTGTCTTAAACAGTTTGTCTTGGTTTTGGATCAGCCATCATCAAACACAAATATCTGTTCCAAATGCTGATTAGATGTCTCAGATCCTCCTTAACAGCCCTATGGCTTTTTAAATTCAGTTTTTAATAAATGCAGTTTTTAAGTTTTCATTCCATTTAACGACTTGCTCCCATACATCAAGCATCTGTGTTTTTGGAAAAGTATATTTTGGAAACAAGAATCAAGTTTATCTTCCTGTTTGTACTAGCAGCCAACTCAAAATCTGCATCGCACCAGAGACATGTAGGGGAAAGCTGCACATTCCCAAAAGCCTATTTAAAATGTATAAAACCCAAAATCTTTTAGAGCAGTGTTTTCCAGGTGTGTTTTCATCACTGTGAAATTTATTCTTTCTCTGATAGTGATAACCTCACCTGATCTGCACAAACATGGGGAGATATGGGTAGTTCCCAACACGGATCACGTGTGTACAAGATTTTTCTTTGTGTGAGTACAAAGCTTCTCTTAACATTCAGCTTCATACTAGACCTTTTTCTCATGTTCCCTCCAATAGTTGTATTAAAGTAGATAAAAGACATTTCTTCCTAATTCTGTTAAGACTTGCTTCATTTTTTATCTCTCACTGTGCTTACTTGTGCTAGAAATGTATGGATAAGCTAGTGACAAAGGTTTAGTTGATGTCTTGTTCTAGTATAAATGAACAGAGAGTTAATGATTTTTCCTATTCAGTGGCATTACTTCATGTTATATTAAGTCTATCCATGTATTGTGAAACATAATTTCTGTTTGGCTGTGTGTATTTAAGCTGAGGAATTCATTAAAGGCTTCCTGTCTGTGCTGTGAGCATTTCCCCCTTTCACCCAACGCTTGTCCCCTTGGGGTCCTAGTGGCTTATTCAGCCTCAGGGTTTCAGCCTTACCACCTCCCACTCTCCAGAGTTCAGGATCTGCATATAAAGATGAAGCACAGCAGAGCACTTCAATAGAACTGTGTTAACATATGGAATAAGCACTTAGAGAATGAGAGTTTTTGATGTTTTTATGTAGATTAGTAAAACACTAATACGATTTTATTTTCTGTACCCTCTTTTTTTTTAGTTATGAAGATGGTCAAGTGGGTGATACAAGTATAAATACACAGGAACCTAACATTCATAAAGAGATTCTTCGAGTCATTGGCAATCAAACTGCTACTGGTTAAAAGGACCACTCTTATTTAATTGATGTGAAGCCTTCCTCAGTCTCAAAGCTGGATTTTGAACTGAAGAAGATGCAAAAAACTAATTTATTATTATTATACTAGCAAATTAACCATTTGAATACTTACTGTTTTCTTACTTAGTATTTCGTATCTCATCAAAATACCTGAGATGGTATCAATTAGCAACTGTAGGGGTGCAAAGTCTATTATTATACTAAAACAGTTAATAATTAAACAGGCATTTGGGTTGCTCACAATAAACAGACATTAAAAAGGACTTTTGTGCTGATATTTTTATACTAAACTTCAATTGGAAGTTTTAGTACTGTATACTGGTATTTTAAATTTAGAATGACTGAATTACAAGTAAGAGAGAAGATTTTATAGCGGAGCACCTGTGTTATGCAGGATACTTTGCAATAAGTAAAATATTCTCGTATTAAAACACAATAAAATACTGTCTGGAACATGTAAAATTGAAGAGATTGGTTACCTGCAGCTATCTTTGATTCTTTTTATTTTACACAAATGCAGCTAGCATTTAGACTCAAAGGTGAAAATGACAATGCATTTTTTATTTACTGGTTGAAAAAAAGCAAAATGAATGTGATGGTATATGTTCAGCTTTCTTTATCTTCTCTGGAAACACTGTCTTACCCATTAAGGAGCTCAGTTGCATTTTTTAATTGTACAAGCCTAGGAAACACCCTGGCAATCCTGAAGCTGTTAATTTCCTTTTTAGAATTTTGTTTTTTATATATTAGATTTTACAATTTCATTAAATCAACAAAGTTTTTTAATGTTTGCATCTTAACTTCAGTGAAACTGCTCTGTGATTAAATTTATTCACATTTTAAAGTATGTGCTGAGTTAAGGCTTTTACATGGCTGAGTTGGTTGTTGATGCATCAGAAAATATATACAAATGCAAAATTCTGATTTTGTCTTGGTGAAATAGTTTTATTAATTAATTTCTAAGCGATAAGAAATCAATTTAAATATCTCTGTCTTTTAAATTTACAACTGTTTTTTCCAAGTGAGTAGGACGGCAACACAGATAGAGAAGGGTCCAGTCTCCAAGGCATAAAGAATACCCTGTGCCCTGATGAATGCCCTTGGCAGCCCTCATGGTAGCTGTCCTGAAGCATCAATCACACCCTTGAATATGGAGAGCAGTTCAACTTACCCATCTGTGCAACTACTACAAGCCACCTCAGAAAGCAAAAATAGATTGAAGCCTCTCTTATGTTACTTTCATAATAAAGATACTAAAGCACCAAATAATAGCACAACAGAGCACAGGTGTGTTTGTTTCTTTCAAACAGAACTGAAGCAGATACGCTGTAATGGGTGATTCCTTCTTTCTAGTTCAAGCTACACTCCTATATTACTTGCTGCAACTGAAGTGCCCTGCAAATAAAATAGTCGTATTTGGCCTAGGAGCATATATCTGGGGATGTATTTTAGCATTCTAGACTTATTTGCTGGAGACTTTAGTTTTTCTGGGTTCATATCCAGACTTGTAAAGCCAATTCTGTTTGATTATCCCCATTTTGCTATTAGTTTTGTTGTTCTGTTGACTTGCACCTTCATTTGGTGGACCTCTAAATTGAGAATCACTACTCTGAATTTGTTGTATTTTGTGTTGTCTGTCTACGTAAGGACTGCCTTAGGTTGTGTGACTGCAAAAAGTCAACATAATTCAGAAGTGGAGCTGAGACCCTGGCATGACTATCTCCATATAATGGTCCTGCCATATGTGTCTGAATCACTGTGTTTTGCCTAACAAAAGGAAACTGAGAAGCAAGTCCACAAAGATGTTCTATGATTACTTTCTGGGCTGATAGTCCACCACTCTGGGATGCCTCTTCCAAAAAGCTGGGAGAAAAGAGAGATGACATGAGTGAGCTGGAGAAGCCAAGTAAACAGTCATCTTCCCCGTCCCCTCAAGCTACAGCAGGGGCGCAAATTAAACTTTTGAAGGAAGGAATCTGAAATGTAGCTGATGAGTCGACCTGTGTTTGCATTGTGGGGTTGTGATACTGGTCATGCATGGTGCCATCATAAGTACAGTCCCAGGAAAGGGAAGGAAAAAATACATAACTGCCAAATTTTAACACTGCTCAGAGGTTTTTTTTAAATGGATGAGCCACAGTGAGGGACAGTGTGGGGGAATGCAGGGCTCCAAGTTGTATGGAGGCCTTGCTATTACAAGGTGCCTGTCTCAGGGAGTGCTGAGATGACTGATTTAATGGGGGAGAAGGATAGTGGTCAAAAGTAAAAGGTAGAATGTGACAAGTACGAGGGTTATGAACCAGTGAAAGAGGGCAAAACGTTTCAGGAAGAAAGGTAGTTCAGAGGGGGCCACATGGCATTAGCAGCTCAGGTCCCACGTGGTGCATGGCAGGAAAAGGGACTGGCCAGAACCGAGCTGCAGCATGGGGATACACAGCCCGTGGCATTGTGGGGCAGCACCATGCCCAGGGCAACTGGGCCACCTGAAATGTGTCATTCTCTAGGGTACAGTGCAAAGACACAAGCCCAGTGTCACGCATAAACAGCAGCTGAACTAGAACAAAATTGTCTGACCAGAAACTCGGTCACTTTCTTTAGCCAGTATATTAATGAGAAACTTCTATGGCTTTGTGTTATTTGCAGGTGAATGTGAATCTTCAGAGTATTTAACAAAGTATTCTCATTATTTTTAAAAGGTGAGGGGAAGGAGGGATGTTCATTTGGCATCTGTTACTCAAAAATAAATAATCCTTATATAGCAAACTTAAAAGCTGAAACAAAGACTTTTATCACCAAGAACTAGAATGAAAAAGCCTGAGGATGAGATTTTCTTTGAAGGATTTGTCCTGTGGGGTTTTATGCAAAGGTGGAAGTTGCATGTTGCCAAGTGCTTCCAAATGACGTACATTGACGTGGATTCCAAGGGATGAAAAATAAAAACCGGGGTGATTTGGGCAAGACCCTGTGTTTTGCCCAAAGCCCTTGCATTTCCCTTCCTGTTACCATGCACGCATATGGGTGATAGAGCAATCATTGTAACTCCTGCTGTAAAGATGCAGGCTTTCCACAGATGGCTTTTAATCAAAGGAAGAAGAGCCCTGGGCTCTGCCATCTCTCTTGGTAGAAATTTCCATGAAGTCATTGCTGTTGCCATACCCAGTATGCAGCAACCAAGGGAGTTCTTGGTAAATAACTTTCTAACTTCTTGCTACACCCTACAACAAAATGCAGGCCCTCCTCATGGTGAAAAGTTTTGACAGAAAAATTAGGTTAGTCCTTTAATGTTGCACCCTAATTTTGAATGTCCATATTTCTGCTGAGTATCTTAAACATTGAGAAAGGAATTCAGAACGACGCTTTTAAATCTTTATTGAGATTCAGGCAAGTATTTAGCATTCAAGGGCTAAATGAAGCAATTTGAGGTACCTTTTTCTATGATATAAATCAATATGGCCCTGTTTTCTTCAACAGTGGTCCACTGTTTTGATAACCTGAATCTTTGGCTTGCTATTACTTACCATAAAGTGGCCAGGTTGTGTAATATTTTGGTTAATGTTTTACAGGAACTAGTCAATGACACTGAAATTTTATAGGCTTAAATTTTTCCTCTACAGCCCTTGAAAAACTCTTAATGATGCTGAATGATTTTAACATAATAGCTGTTGGTACTAAAAATGTGTCTGATGAATTATGCTAAGATTATACATTTGTTAATACAAATATGAAGTCACTCGAAATGAGGACTTTGTGCAAAGATCAGTTATACTTTGCTTATAAATCACTTACGACTGTGAAAACAATTAGCATAATTCCAACAAGGATGAATACAAAGTAGTAAAAAAAAAAAGCTGAAAAGGGACAACTGAATTAAGAGATTCATGGTTTGAAAGGAAACATTAAAAAAACCCTAAACCCTAAGCAAATGCAAAAGTAATATCTAGTTAATTAAGAATTATATTGATTTAGATAGATTTTTCTCTTGGCTTTGGGGAATGAAAGTGAGATACAAAGAATATGAGCCATGACTCACCACGTGCAGCCTCTGCTGGCAGCGCTGCTGCAGCTGGAATGGCCCTGGCCACCCATTCTCTTCTATCCTGTGGCACACAGCATCCTGTGGTGTTTTATTTGCAAAACTGAGGTGTTAATGTGTCTGTGCAATTTCTTCATTATGAACACCACCTCGAGGTGAGGGATGAGCCTGTTGACTAAACTGAGCAAGCTCTGCTGTTCATAGAGCAGCAGATTCTGCTGCTGATTATGATTCTGTGAAGCATTGGAAGTTGTTCAGAAAGGATCTTGAATCCAGTCAGAAGAATTTATTCCTTAAATAAATTCCACTCAGGAGCGGAGGGACATGTGCTTCAGAAGGGGATAAATAAAAGGGGATAAATAAAAGGGGATAAATAAAAATGGGAAAATTTGCTCCAAGCAGAGCGTCATTCTGTGTGCACCGTGTTGTGTGAACTGCACAAGGATGTCGCCAGGAGTTTGAATTTCCCGATCTGTGTTTGGAAACTGGTCTGAAAGCACTGACCTCCTCTGTCTGTCCTGGCATGTCAGTGTTGTACTCCTGCTCACTGGCTGCAGCAGCAGCCACTGACAAGAGCCGGGGGAATAAGACAGCTTGAACTGCTGTTCCATAGCATTTTGATTGCATGCTCCTGCTAAGTTTCAGTCTGCCACAGAACAGCTACGATGTAAATTACTACCCATTACACTTTGCATTGGGTTTTTGTATATGTAATAGGCATAAGGCTTTTGTAAAGGGAAAAAAAAATAGTTTTTAGATGAACATATCTACTGTGTTGAAAACCTGTTGAAAAGACTGCATTAAACATTTATCAAAAAGCCAGTAAAAATAGTCCTTATACATAGACATTTAATTTCATGTTCTAAAAATAATTTTTGAACTTACCCAGTATATATTGTGTCTTTGAATTTTAACAAACAGCCACTCCTTTATGTAAACATAAAATATGCCAATGTTTCTTTTAACTCCTCAGCCTTTTTTTCTCCAAATAAATTTATTAAATTCTGTGCACAAAATCATACTGCAGCCTGCTATTTAGCCTATGGTGCCTTAGAGTTACTCAAATATTTAACAAAATGGAGATAATGTAAATACTGCCAGAAGATCACTAAGGCCAAATATTTTCTCTATTCACTTTTTACTGCACTTGCTTTCTATTGCTATTTAAGCCTCTTTTATTCAGCTTTGTAACAGCTATAGCATTGTAGCCAATGTAAATGTTTACCTTCAATAAATCAGAATTTGTTCAACAAGCACTGGGCATTTGGGCACTATTTTGAGAACTCTGTTAATACAGCCATCTAAGAATTAAACTGCTTCTGAAGCAGTTCCTTGAATTTTGCTAATCTCAATGACATCTAAAAGTTATGCCATGCTTTTACACATGTTCTTGAAGTAAAATTTTTTTGCAGTTATCTTTTTAAAAACACTTAGATGAACAATAAAAACAGCTTTTCTTGCTGTGTTTATCTGACTGGGTTACCCAACTATCATAAAAGCATTATTTTGCATGTACAGTATCATAAAATGTGTAAGGATGTCTCAAGATGCTTTTTATAATTGCTTTTAAAGAAGTCCTCTGTTTTTCTGTATAGCTGTTTTTGTCATGAAAACACAGCAAATATATGACAAACCATGTCATACTTTAATGCGGCTGTGTTTAAAGTATAAATACACATCTGCAACTCATAAAATATGCAGACATTTGTGGGACTGGTTATTAATTCAGTGAGTGTACTGTTTTTTTCACTGCCTGTGAGGTCATTTTAATTATATGGGTGAATGTAGCTTGCAACTTTTCAAAGTTTTACCTTTTATTTGTTAAATTTATTGATTTGTGATTGCAGATTTTGGGTTGAAAGAGTCAAAGTGGTACTTAAGCTTATTTTGACTGCTGTGAAGTGTATTACACAAATATGACTATCAGAGAGACAAAAAGTTACGTTACTGCTACTCTAAATGATTGATAATTTGCCTTCAATTTAAGTGTACAGGCTGGGGCTTGAATTCTCTAATGGAAGAGATATTCCAAATTTTGGGGATCTTAAATTTGGAAGCAGTGACTTCCAAACTCACAAAAGAAGAGCTGAATCAGTGGGGAAATCCCAGACCTCTGTAGAATTGGTACCCAAAGAGAGCAGGAGGGACAGAATTTGTATTTGCTTTGGCTTA